>NC_056593.1:1325900-1388485 GCF_018340385.1 Cyprinus carpio
AGTAGCTTATCAGTGGTGACTGTCATTTCATGTGCATATGGCAGCAGAAATGTTCAGAAAAATCAATAAAAGACGTAAACAAACAGATGATTACCACTATTAGCAGCAATTATGCAATCCAACTTATAGCAAAATGTGGTAGTTAGTGTCTGTATGTTGTCTCTGGGTTAGCATCATCTGAGGTCCTCTGAGGGGTTGCATCATCTCTTCTCAGGTGTTCTGGATTCAGACTGGAGCTGTGTGTAAATCCTAGTTACCACGGGATGTAAATCCAGCACAACCGAGAAACAAATAGAGACATAATTAGCGAGACTGCTGTTCCAAAACAAGCAAAAATTGATTTGTTTAACCCAGCTAAAGAATATAATGCACATTTGATCAGATATAACTGCAGTACTCCAGAATTATGAGATGCATTATTTGAATGCTTGGCCAAAGAGGTGTGTTTTTAATCTAGATTTAAACAGAGGAAGTGTGTCTGAAACCCGAACATTATCAGGAAGGCTATTCCAGAGTTTGGGAGCCAAATGTGAAAAAGCTCTACCTCCTTTAGTGGACTTTGCTATCCTAGGTACTATCAAAAGTCCAGTGTTTGTGACCTTAGGGAGGGGATGGGTTGTAGCGTGGTAGAAGACTAGTTAGGTACGCAGGAGCTAAGCCATTAAGGGCCTTATAAGTAAGTAATATATTTGTAACTGATACGGAACTTAATAGGTAGCCAGTGCAGAGACTGTCGTATTGGGGTAATATGATCATATTTTCTTGACCTCGTAAGGACTCTTACTATTTATTAATATAATAGTTGTATTAAATAAGTTTAGTGTTTGTAGACTCATTATTTTCAGCCTGGTTTGTGTGATCTTCTTCCTCTCCAGAAGGTGGTCATGTCTTCTCATCCGCGTCGAGTCCGGCTGAAGCCCTGGCTGGTGTCTCAGGTGGACAACGGGACGTTTCCGGGTCTGATCTGGCTGAACCGCGAGACCAAACGCTTCCAGATCCCGTGGAAACACGCCACGCGTCACACGCCCCAGCAGGAGGAGGAGAACACCATCTTTAAGGTGAGTAACGGAGGGCCCGAGGCCCGGGGTACAGCGGGACGAGACGGGACTGACCCGATCCATGTGTGTTTGTCAGGCCTGGGCCGTGGAGACCGGGAAGTATCAGGAAGGCGTGGACGAGCCGGATCCGGCCAAATGGAAAAGCGCAGCTGAGATGCGCCACTCAACAAGAGCCGCGAGTTCAACCTCATCTACGACGGGACCAAAGAGGTTCCCATGAACCCGCTGAAGATCTACGACGTGTGTGATATTCCTCAGACGCACAGTAACCCGGGTAACACGGACACAAGTTGTCCATTAAACATTATTATTTTATACTTGTAACAGACAGAGTCGTGTTAAAACAAAACATTAAAACTTTAGTTGCATAATGTTACGAGTTCCATTTTTGTTTTAAAAATGATGTATCTGAGTCTTGTTGTATATTATGCAGTGTGCAAGGCTTTGATTTTGAACATAGCCGTAAACTCTTTTTGTCTCAGGTTCGGTTCCCACGTATGAGACTGACGGTGATGACGACGACGTTCCTGACACTCCCGAACCTCCTCCTCCGTATCCACCGCACGGTACTGCATCACAGGATCCTTTTGGCTTAATCGTGTGTGTTTGGCGTTCATGTTGACGCAGTGTTTCTCTGTGATGATGATGATGTGCAGGCATGAGCCCGTCTCCGCTATCCGCGGTCTGGACTCCTCCGGGCTCCGTGTCTCCCATGCAGCCTCCCAGCTGTCCTCCTCCCGCAGCTCCTCCCTCTGTGGAGGTGTGGCCCAAGAAGGAGCCGCTGGACGTGGAGATGCAGCCGCCGCCCATGGAGCTACAGACACCCACACCGCTGGAGGCCATGTTCGCCACTCCGGAGACCTGGATCAGCTCCCTGCCCAGTACACACTCACATTCAACATTTCATTTTAAATATGAATATTGGAAATAAATATGCAAATAATATTAATAAATTAGATTCGCCAAGACAAACTTTAGGTTGTCTTAAGAAAGCCTAGCCTGAAAGTTTAAAGTAGTTGTAAAATTTTGATAGATTAGATGTTGATAACATGTTTCTAGCATGATTAACATGTTTTTAACATGATTGGCCTGTTACTAGCATATTGCTGGCATGATTATGATGATGCTAGCATGATTAGCAAGTAACTAGCATGTTGCTAGCATGGTTGGCATTAGCCAGCAACTAGCATGTTGTTACCATGATTAGCAAGTTACTAGCATGTTGCTAGCATGATTAACAAGTAACTAGCATGTTTGTTAGCATGACTAGCATGTAGCTAGTATTATTAGCAAGTTACTAGCATGTCACTAGCATTTTTCTAGCCTGATCAGCTTGTTGTTAACATGATTAGCATGATACTAGCATGTTGCTAGCATGATTAGCAAGTGACTAGCATGTTGCTAGCATGATTAACAAGTTACCCCCAAACATGTCTCTAGCATGTTGCTAGCATTATAAGCAAATAACTAGCATGTTGCTAGCATGATTAACAAGTAGCATGTCACTAGCATGTTTCTATCCTGATTAGCATGTTATTAGCATGTTGTTAGCATGATTAACATGCTACTAGCATGTTGATAACATGATAAGCAAGTGACTAGCATGTCATTAGCATGTTTCTAGCATGATTAGCATGTTTCTAGCATGTTGTTAGTATGTTTCTAACATGATTAGCATGTCACTAGGATAGATAGATCGAAATAGTCAGATGATAGATGGATAGATAGATAGATAGATAGATAGATAGATAGATAAGTAGCAGATCAGGAGCCAACCTAATAAGGTTAAATGTAACCAATTTTGAATGTTTTTTGACAGTTTGATCCTAAATTAGAATTCTTGTAAGATGAAATTGTCAATTGAACGTCAATTCATAATATATTTTCATGTGCAGTGTATCAGTGAATGGGGGAACTTAGTGCAAAAATTTATTTACATATTAAATTGCATTTAATATAAAATTACATTAAATAAATACATTTAACATGTTTAATTAAATATGAGGTTTGGAATACAGGAGGATAAATATGCAAATAATATTAATATATAATATGTAAAAGTGATTAAATGTTTGGAACGTTTTAGTTGACAATTTGATCTTAAATAATATTATTTATTAATATTGTTTGCTTAGAAGGGCTACAAAGTCACAAATGGTCAATTAAACATGAAATTTATATATGACATATTTGATGTGTTTATATAATTCAACATGTAACAACAAATAATAAACTAGTGGTCGACCGTATTGGTTTTTTTTGATGATCAGTGCTGATATCTTGGAAAGCGGGGGCCGATATAAAGTCGATATAATTTTTTTTAAGCATTTTAATTCATATTAAGAAATTTGAAATCAGTATTCATATCATGCAGGTCACATGCACACTTCACAAAATCCCACACCTGGATTCGACTAAGTTTTCAAGGTTTATGAAATTAAATATTCATTAGTCATTAAAAGATTTGTTTGAAGATTTGATATAAAATGCGTATTTGCATAATGCTGATGGGCAAACGAGAAAGTATTATAATGTTTGCCTTTCTATTACTAATAATATAAAAGCAATCATTATAATTCTTTTTGTATACATTAATTCCTTTGTTTAACCGTTCTATCGGATTATTAGACAAACTTCTATCCGTATTAGACAGAACTGTTTACAAATCGGGTAAACGAGGGAGAATGTGAGCACTGTGTGCTTTGGCGCTACCGTTTTTAGCGCTGTCCAAAATAAAAGTCCCGCCTCTAACACATAGACCAAACAGAAAAACTTATTAGCCGATGCCGATATTTGAAAAAATGCCAAATATCGGCCTTGGCAATGTATCAGTCGACCACTATAATAAACACTTTTTAACGGCTACTTAAAATACTTATTTAGTTAATATTATTTCTGTATATGGCTACAAAAAATTATAATATAATAATCTATTTAGAAGGATGTTGAATTAGACAAACATGTTAAATATGATACATTTTAATGTATTAGTATTTTGTACATTTACATGTTCTGTAGCGTTAGTTATGGAAAATTTTATGATTAAAGTCAACTTCATAAGAGAGTTTTTAAAATTAAATGTGTAGGCCCGCACTGTATTTACATACTTAAATTGGTACTTAATATCCACATTAAAGAGCGCAAAATTTGACAGAGAGTTATTGAGAATTAAATCTTAAATACAAATTTTGCAATACTGGAAAATGAATATGTAAATAATAATAATAAACTAAAAAAATGTAAAGTGTCCTTAGGCAAGGAATGTGGAAAGGTGGGGACTTGGATATAAAATGTTTAACATGTGATGAATTTAAATATATTGAACCATGTTTAATTGACAATTTGGTTTTAACTTTTAATTGTGCCAGCTCTATATAGAAACAACTGGTATTTTACATAAGATTAATGAACTCTATAGATCTATTATATATATAGTATTATATTATAGATATATATTATATATATATATATAATCCATTAAGACGGTCCTTATCATGTGTAATAGATTGTGAATAAATGTAATTGATCATTTTGATATTACATTTTAATTTTTGTTAGCACTATGTGAAAACTAATAACGTCAAATTGATAATTACTATTTTTTAGATTTATTAAGCCTGTTGACAATTTCCGCTTAAATAGTTTTTGTAGCTCTATATGGAAAATATTTAAATATTATATTCCTGATTAATATGTGAATAAACGATCCATTTAAGGTCTTTGTAATTTAATAATAATGTTGCATATATAACAACTTTTAGGATGTAACGATTCACTCAAATCATGAATCGATTCGATCTCACTCTTTTTTTTTTTTTACAAAATGATATTTAAAACAAATTATTAATTAAATGTGTCCTGTAGTGCTTGGACCAAAAATGCTGCACAGGTTTCTTGCTTTGTGAAATTAAAAATATAAACACTTATAATAATATCCTAATATAGCACTTGCATGTATTATTTCTCGTGTGGTGGTTTTGATAACGTCTATTGTCCTCATTTGGAAGTCGCTTTGGATAAAATCATATAAAAGCAATCCTGCGAAATAACAAAAATTGAACATATATGTAAAATAACAAAAACTAAATTTTTAAAATTTTACAGACCCAAATCCAATCAGTAAAACAAATAAAATAAAGTTTTTGTCTGTGCGCGTGCATTTAAAAGTAGAGGCAACCACTGCATTTATAATCATGATCCAAACAAGATGATGCATTACATACAACATGAGCAGTTTTTTAATCTAAATTAGATTGTATAATGTGAAGCAAAACCCGAGATGATTGGACTTCAGTTTTGTGAAACGTATACATAAAAAATATACTGCATGCAAGAAAACAAACACAACACCTGAACGAGACACAGATTCACTCTCGGCCAGAAGAGTGGAGCTTAAAGGCATTTCCATGGTTCCTGCTGTAACCAAAGCCAGTGCTGCACTTCATGAACTTTAAATATGCATTGTTCAGAGGCAAGATGGGAAAGACAAAATTACCACTCTAAACTTTTATAAAGACAGTAAGTTCCCCTCAGACGTACATTCATATAAACTCCTACCTTTAATTGGGAATCACGATTTGTTCAGCATCTATCAACAGATTTGAAACGTCACATTTTGTGAGGTTCTAGTTTCATCATTACATCCTAACGATAAACACCTCAAATGTGGATTAATTTTAACATGTAGTTAAATTCGCCACGACATTCTGATCATAAATGTGCATGTTTGCCGCTCTGTCACACAAGATCCTGTCATGTCACCCCATAATGGCCTGTGTTGTGTGCAGTGAAGGATAGGGATGTGCAAGTCTATTACCGTTGGTAAGGAGGTTTTGTCCGCCGGTGACCTTCAGAACCCACAGGGCTGTCGTCTGTTCTACGGTGATCTGGGGCCCATCGTCAACCAGGAGGAGCTGTTTGGGCGGTCAGGCTGGGAGCAAGTTTGCGCTTCCCGTTCCACCGAACACATCACTAACAGACAAAGCAGCGTTTGTTCAACGAGCGACTGCTGGAACGTCATGGACCGCGGCCCTTAGCCTGGAGGGTGAGGGACACGGGACATCTCCTGCCGTTGCGCCTCTGCCAGTGTGTAAGGTGTACTGGTCCGGAACCCCCGGTGCGCCCAACCCCAACACACCCAACCATGAGAGAGCGCCAGCAACAGGGTCAAGCGCTTCTGCCTCGAGTCCTTCCGCAGCAGGTGAGTGAGCGACCATCGCGTCGTCTAGTTCTTATGAGAAGAGCAAAATAACTCTGTCGCCCGTTTCATTTCAGCCGTTACAAAATTAACAAGCGCCTTAAGAAAGATACACCGTCACTATGCATGATATTAGGGATGCGGAACATCACGTTAGCCTACGGTTCAATACATACCGGTTTTTCCGTTTCAGCTTGGGACATCAGAGTTGTGTCTATTTAAATTGCAAACATTTTAGGTATTTAAAGTATGAATTTTTTACTAAGGATGCCAAATGGATTGGCCGATATCCCGATATGCCGATAATGCGATAAGTTTCAACTCATTTTGGCCGATGCAGATACCGTATATATTATATATATATAGATATATATATAGAATATATTAATATAGATATATATATAAACGTTGGTTAGAGTTTTTAAAAAGAACTTATTTGTTAGAATTAAATAACAATACTAAAGTTCTTTTTATAATGACAGTACCTTGAAGATTGAAAAAATAACTATAAATAAACTATATATTAATCACTCACTGAATTTTTTTTACATTCTCTTTTTTTTAGGAAGAAGCAGTGCCTAACTTTAACATTACATTTTATGATTAAAACATTATGGATGGGCTAAAGCAATTTGTAAAAAATTGCTGAAATCTTTTAGAGGTCCGGGAATTTAAAAAATACAACACATGATATGACAATATACACATGATTGCACATATGAATAAATCAGTATATATAAAATTATTTTAATATAAGTGTCATGTATGTGATTTTTTTTTTTTCTCTTTCATGTAAGCGATAGTTTCTGACCGTTCAAATCAAAAAACCATACTCATGATTTTAATGCACATGAATTACTGCTTTATTTAATCAGAAACACAGTTTAAATATTATTTGTGTATTTCATGTTATTAGAAAACAGGTCAGCATTCGCACCCGTACAGAATTAAAACTCATTTGCTCGAAACAGGGGGGGGGCTTTAGGAGACCTGGGGGAGGCGGAGGCTACTCCTGCATGTGCTATTATGTGTTCACTTCGAATGCATCATTCTGTTGCTGCATTCTCAGTTAAATGAAATGACAGTGATCCAAAACAGTGAATCCAATCACCATTCAGGCAAAACTTTCCTCTTATCGGCATACTTTTTCATATTTGCCCAATGGCCGATTATGACATTGGAACATTTAGCCATTATACTCCGTTTCCGACAATTGGTCCGATAATATCATGAATCCCTAATTTTTTTCTATTTTTACCTGAAATAGAAGGGATTAGCCATTATAATCCTCTTTTTCCACTGTCGGGCCCCAGTGCGAGCCAGTACTTTATTAAAACGGCCGAGCGGGGATAATATCCTCGGGCCGGGTAGCACAAGGCCAAAATAGATACATTCCATCAGGATTTAAAATTTAGTCACACAGAAGTAAAGCGTTATGAACATAGTCTGTTATTCAGTCGAGTCTGTTTCTGTTTAGGCTATTGTGTAGTCGCAGCCCTTATCACATTTAGAAAGAATGAATAATTTCTATATTTTTATAAAAGCGCCCGAACAAATAAACATTGTTATATTCTATGACATGGGCTACGCGGAGCTAAACCTCTCGAAGACGAGACTTCATGACAGATAAAATAGTTACAACTAAATACACAATTGTGATAGAGAATAAGCTGCCGTCATGATTTCTTTCAAGCGGTCCACCTTTACCAGTGTTACCTGTGGTACGTTTAATGGCGATTGTTGCATAGTCCGTTTACATCCGCTTAGAAATATATCTGCCTCATCTTGGTGAATGATAATCCACAAAATGGATCAAGTTATTTCAAACACTCGCTGCTGGACTGAAAGTGAGTTTTGAAGCTCAACTTATTTTTAAAGTGTTAGATGCTGGTGGTATAGCTGTAGCTTTATGAAAGAATCTGCGGCTCCTCAGACACTCTTTTTCCCAGATGTGGGAGAAAACTCCGCCTTTAATTCATAAACACTCCTCTAGCCCCAGCTGGCCCGCATTAGCCCAAGGAAGGTCTTCATCGGGCCAAAAAAACCCCTGGCCGTTGGCCCAGAGGAAGCCCCGACAGGAGCACGATCAAGCCCCTGAAGAGACAGTGGAAAGGCAACTGGCCCTGGCACGCACTAGCACGCCCGCTTTTTGGCTGACAGTGGAAAACACTGCTATTGATTGCTATGAAACAAATGGTATGTCCCTGTTTCATTCCACACGGAAGCCAGAGTGGCGCAGTTTGTGCAAAAAGTTCACACACTGCATGCACAAGAAGTGGGGATTTTTCAGAAGCATGGTTATAAGCATAGAACATTAAAAGAAATGGCCACAGCGACCCCAATGGATTCAAACGGAGGACAAGGGAAGTCACAATTAGAAGCACTCACTTCCTGGGGGTCGAGTGTTACTCGTACATACTAAAAACATAGCTTGAATGACGTAGAGTGATGATGTGACCAACCTGTCCTGACAATTGTAAATACTTCTAATCGCTGTTGCCAAGAGAAATCTGGAATCAACCCACCAGAATATTGCAAGACGATGTCGAATAATTTTGTCCCGTTGCTTTTATGTACTCTCTATGGGCTTCTCCTTGACTTCATTCCTCCACGTCCCCCGATAGCCTCAATAGACAGTTAAAAGATTGCCTGCCGAGCTTCTCCTCCTGTCCCATACGGTAATTTCTCTACTGTGCGACCACAAGAGTCGTGGGTTATGACGTCAATCGTTAGCCTAGTTTTTACAAAAACTGCTTTCTCCGGGGCGACCATAATTTAAGAATACAAGGTACTGGAGCCTTTCTATACATTTTCCGTTTTTTTCCCTAGACAAAAATGGATGGACAAAGGGAGTCTTTAAACGCCTCAGATTGTAAAGTTTATTCGCTGTCAAAGTGAAGCCAAATGAATGGGAGTCAATGGAATGGCTAACAGGCAGGTGTGGGTCCACTAGCCAATGGCGGGCGCCCAGGGAATGGGCCCCCCTTCAATAAACTATGAAACCCCTGCCCCCCTGTTTATAAGCAGGAAGGCGTTTTATGCGTCTCAGGCCGTGATCTGAGCAAATGGACAGGTTTCGTAGAGGAATTTAATACAATGCACAGAAGTTATTTAAACGCAAACCCCCCAAATAAACGCAATTAAACGCAATTTTTGGAAAAAAAAGAAAAAAAAAACCGGGAGCGCGTAGCGAACGTTTCAATATTTATTGTAGAATTGTGGCATTCCTTACCTGATATTGGTGCGTCTTCCTTATGAAAATGAAGGCTTATGGTTAATAAGGACTAACAGTATTATTTATATTATATTATATTTATATTATTTATATTATATTATATTATATAATTTAGTTTATTATATGTGATTCCAAGTACTAGGAAAAAAAAGCTGAACACGACAGCGAATCATCTGTGGATGTGTATTGATTGTGTGTTTGTGTGTGTATATGTGTGGTGTGTATGTGTGTGTTGATATGGGTGTGTGTGTGCAGGTGTGATCGCTCACGCCGCGTGGTCAGTCCTCGTTACCGAGTCGCCCCGCTCTACGATAGTCACCTGTGTTTCGGGGAGGAGTGGCCCGACGGGCAGACCGCGAGAGAAGAAAACGCAAGCTCATCATGGTGCAGGGTCAGACCGCTTCGCCCAGGCGACCGAAAGATACATGCAAGGATGCAAGCGTTGTTAAAGATATTAGGGAAATATGAACATAAAGTAATATTACTGTCTAAATTACTGACTCATATAACATGCTATATAAAGTATGACTTTCTTTTTAAAGATGTTAGGAAAATTAATGTTGAACTTAAAATCTAATTAAAGATAAATGAAAGACTAACATGCATCGAAAATAGTGGTGTGTAGTCATATATATAAATATATACACCGTCAACACACAGACATGATGTTAACAAAAACTTTAATTTTGATTCGATTAATCACAATTAATTGTTTAAACATCACGTAAAATAAATGTGCCATGAATATACACATGTTGAATAAACTGTAACTGTACTTGCTACTCAAATAAAATATAATGTATCTTAAACATTAACTTAACTGCGCAAATATGATGGTTATATAACTAAACTGTTAATGGTTGTTTTACCCAAATAAAATAGGTCCTGCATAACTTATGCATATTTTAGCTCAGTAACGGACCAATCAGAAGCAGCTGTGGGCGGGACAAGTGTGTTCAGTGTGTTGTTACGCTCTATAAAGTGCTATAAGTTTATACGAGCGGTGTGTTAGTGTGTGTGTGGTTGTGTGTTTGCAGGTGGTGCCGGTGGTGGCGCGGGATGATCACGAGAATGTTTTCGGGCGACTGCACGCGCTCCTTGTGAGTACGAGGCGGCAGGCGGTCCGGGGGGGGGGGGGCGTGCAGATCTCCATCCCTGACTCTCAGGGGGGACGGACATCGTCGACACTCCTGAAGCATGCTCGGTAACCCGGCTTCCTGCAACGACCACTCATGGGTGCAGGAGAACTGGCCCCCTGTGGCCTCAGCAAGCTCCCGCATGCAGCTCTCGGCATTAGCGCAGCACAAACGCACTGAGCGCACAGTGTACCGCAGAGACTCTGACACCCCCTCCGCCCCTCCCGCCTTTCAGAGCACTTTTACTGTGTTGGGGCCCACTTCTAGCCCACCATTAATGATTAATCGCAGCCGCGCACGTGACGATTTGACAACGAGCTTTTAATCAGCTCGACTCGCTTCCTGATGTCTGAGCTTGTTTAGCAGCATCACTCTTGTGCTTTTACTGCTGTAATGTGTGTTTTACACAAGTAATTCGGGGTTTTTTCACACGTTTCCCTTCCCTTCCGGGCTTGAATGGTGTGTATTTTTTAACCGTCAACTGTTTGTGTTTGATGTCCCATTATGTAGACTGTGTATGAAATGGTTGTAATGGATTTATTCAAATAAAAAGAGAAAATCTCACAAACTGAATGAGAGCTTTTGTTGTTGTTTCATTGAGGATTCAGTGCACTTTGTTCATTTTTGGTACTTTATTGTGAGTTTACTATGGTAAGCCATATTATATATATATATATATAGATATATATATATAAATTCCTATATATGATATAATATATATATAATATATATATATATATATAATATATATATATATATCCAGAAAATCAATGCCAGCTATGTGTAAAAGTTATCAAAATAGCGTATGTTAAATTAGAATATTTATCTAAGTGATTTAATATGTAATATCTAAATATTACATTACAAAATGTATATAAAGATTGCTTAATATAGATGAAATTTAATAAGTTATATAACTTGTTTTAGTATATATTCAGATATAAATGTAAATTAGAATGTAAAATATTTTGAATTTAAAAAACAAAGCTTATTTATTAAATGATTGTTTATGATTGTTATAAACCTTATACGTGCATGTAAGTATCTTTCCTCTATATTACAAGTTATATATTACTTATATAGTTAGTAATATTTTCATATCACTTGTTTCTACCATATTAAATAATTGTCATCATATATTTCAACAATTACTCTAAATATACAAAAAATTACTATTGTTTTTAATGTAATTCGACATTTTCTACTTCATCTATATTAAACGCTCGGTTATATCTAATCTCTCATATATATCGTATCTAATAATCTCTATCATATATCTCTAACAGTCCAGACCAGATATATATATATATATATATATATATATATATATATATATATATATTTGATCAAAGTACAGACCAAAAATCATTTGGAAACATTACTATTTTTAATGGGTTTTTGGATAGCCGTAGATTCTCTTCTGCTCATCAAGCCTGCATTTATTTGATCATTAAAAAATACAGAAAGCAAAAATTAATATTGTGGGATATATTATTACAATTTAAAATAATTGTTTTTAAATGAATATTATACTTTAAATTATCAGAAGCTTTATTTCTGTGATGCAATTACAAGACTGAATTTCACGTAAGGGCATCTTGTGTGTTGAAAAAATCAACATGATCCTTAGGTGAAATCAAATTAATATGATGATTCATTATCAATAGTTGGGAAACATATTCTGTGCTGCTTAATCATTTTTCAGAACATGTGAATATGTTTTCCGCAAAGGAGAGGAGACAGATACGTTTGGCCAACATGAATAAAAAGCACGAAAAAAAAAAGGAGCTGGGAAGACTGGAGAAACAGAAGCTGGGCGAATGAGGTGTTTCTTGCACGGGCAAAATATAAATGACTTTTGTAATAGATGCAACAATTATACACTACTGGTCAGTATCCTGGGGTCAGTAATTTTTTTTTTCTGTATTTTTTGATAAATAAAATCAATACTTCTTTTATTCAGCAAGAGACTTTCTTTCAAAAAACTTGATATGACTTCTTTCAAAAACTTAAAAAATAGTAATGTTTCCAAACTTTTGGTCTGCACTGTATATAATTTTATATTTACATTAATTTTTTTTTTTTATTTGTATTTTGTGATTATTTTTTGAATTATATTTTATTTGTAATATTTTAATTTTTTATTTAATATATGTTTAAACTTGAAGAACTGTATTTAGATATAAACTTGTGTAATATCATGTTATATATAACTGGATATATAAATATAATTTAATATTCTATACTATATTCGAGTATATAGTATATATAATATATATATAATATATATATATATATATATATATATATATATATATCCTCTTTATTAAACAAGCTAAAAGTCTTGACATATATATATATAACTTGCTTAATATCTAGATTTAATTAAATATTACATTTGTCAAAATAACAAGGTATATCCTAATCATATATATTGAATTATAATGTGTATCTATAATATCTGAATATTACATTTCAACTATATTAAGTTATATCCAAGTATTGTAATTTAATAAAATGTTAGAGTATAACTTGTTTAATGTTATATTTAGACAAAAAATATATTAAGTTGTCAAAATTAACAATTTAATTCAATTATATCTAAATATTGCATGAAACAAGTTATATAAGTATTTTAGGTTACTGTAATATTTAGATATTTAAGTCATCAGATATTTTGAGCTGATCTCACATCATGTAGATTTGAGTTTTCCTTGTTTCAGGCTGGTTTTAGTGGGGGGTTTTTTTCTTCTTTTTCTGGTTAATCTGAAACCAGATATGGATTGTGCACAGATCAAATATTTGCTCAGTTATTGTAAAGTCTTGCTGGTCCATTATATGCAGCCTGAGGTGTGTTTTTTAGTCTATTCGGTATGTAATAATGTTATTTCTCCACCCATCTGAGCTCCTCCCCTACAAGGTGAGTTCAGTGTGAACCCTTTAAGTCCCCCAGGCAGCAGCTCCTGTTCCTCTCTGTCCGTCACACTTGAAACAACGCACGCGAACCATCAGAGAAGATACTTCAAGACTCAGAACTGAGAAACCTCTCCAACGAAACTCGCTAGATCTGCTCGGACTGAGTGTTGTTCCAGTGCTTAGGATGAACTTGAAGTGGTTTGGACATCTCCTCAGAGAGCTCAAGCCCGGATGCTGGTGTCATATCTGAGTGCGCTTCTGCTTGTTATTCATGCTTTGATTTATGGCTGGTTTGGTCTTCATGCGAATGGTAAAACCAGGACTCTTGGTGTGTTTGTGAATTGAAACGCTGAGGTTTCTTGTGTGCTGTTATGTAATGTTCCTGTGGTGACGGAGGTCAGATTACAGAGTTTGTGGTTTATGAGCTCATAAACACGGGCAGGGCGAATCGTCAGCTATAGTAATGTCACATAGCTTACTGACTTTAAATGAGAAAACTAAATACACAGGAGTCCTTGATTCCAGGGTTTGCAAGTTTTACCAATCATACCATGGTATGTTCCTCCGGTAGCATGGGTATAGAGACTGATGGTTTTTAGTGTGTAAAGTAAGAAGCCATAAACTTCAAATTTTTTTGCAATTTGTTTAGTATTTCAACAACCATGGTACATTTAAAGATATGGTATACCATGGTCGTCTCCCTATTAACACATCCAAATATCTTAGCTCTAAGGTCCATGGATATACTATATGTAAGGTTGAAGTTACCTTCAGACAATTTGTAATATTGTAAGCTACCGTTAACCTGAACTGAAAAAATCCACACTCTTGAACAAACGACGAGAAACCGCAGAAGATCTCAAAGACCTCAGAACCTGAGAAAACCTCTCCAACAGCTCGTTGATCCTGCCGGGGTGAGTGTTTTCAGTGTTAGATGAGCTTCAGGGGTTTGGAGGTCGTCCTCAGAGAAGTGCAAGCGGATGCTGGGGGTTCACATCTGATGCGCTTCGGCTTGCTTTCTGCTTTTGATTGTATGGATGGTTTTGTTTTCATCGGAATGGTAAACCGGGACTCTTGGTGTGTTTGTGATTGAAACGCTGAGGTTTCTTGTGTGCTGTTATGTAATGTTCCTGTGGTGACGGAGGTCAGATTACAGAGTTTGTGGTTTATGAGCTCATAAACACGGGCAGATCGTCAGCTATAGTAATGCACATAAGCCATTACTGACTTTAAATGAGAAAACTAAATACACAGGAGTCCTTTGATTCACAGGGTTGGCAAGTTTTTATACCAATCATATCATCAATGGTATTCCGCCTTCGGGTAGCATGGTATAAGTATGATGGTGTTTAATGGTAGTGCCTAAACCTCAATTTTTGTGCAATTTGTGTAGTATTTCAAACAATACCATGGTACTTTTTAAAGATATGGTAATACCATGGTCGTCTTCTACATTACACATCCAAATATCTTAGCTTATTTGCTTGGGTTTAATATGATATTTTTTAATATTTTTTTAGTATGTTATGTGTGTGTTGTGTTAGTAGTGAACTGAAAAAATACCATGTTTTTACTCTAAAAATGGTGGAAAACCATTATTAAGTTTACCATGCAGTACCATATGAAATACCATGGTATATGTACAAAATTGTACCTAAAGCTACCATAGTACTTTACCACGACACAATGAGGTTTCATATAATAATACTATGGTATTTTTAAAAATTGCATGGCATTCAATGGTATTTCAGACAAAATCATGGTATTTGTTTTGTAAGTGATGAGAATGGCATGAAAAAAAATAGAATATATATATATATATATATATATATAATATATATATATATATATATATATAAACGCTTTAAATATAATTGAGTTGTATAATAAAAGATACTTCAATTTCAATTTAATTCTTAATACAAATATCAATAATATTTAGATTTTTATATAAAGCAATTCTAATTATGCAATTCAAAATAAATGTAATAAAATCATATATATATATAAAAACCATGTTTAAATGTAGTTATATACATTGTTACATTTAAACATGGTAAATAAATTTTATGCAATTCAAAATAATTTTAAAAAAAAAAAAGAAAGAAAATGAAAAAGAAAAAGACAACAAGATTATAATTTGATTTTGACGTAACATCTAAATATTGTTATTTTTTATATTTTTAATATGTTTTATTTTTTAGGTTTTATTATCTTTTATTTTTATTGTTTTGTTTTATTTATTCTAATTTTTTTAGATTAATTTCGGTTTTATATCTAAATTATAATATGTATAATTGATTTAATATGTAATATTTCAATGTTACATTTCATCTATAGTATTTTAAGCTAATGTAATTTTAGATACACGTTTAATATTTTGATAAGTATATACATACAGTATACACACACAAGCATATAAAAGTACATATTACATAAATTTGTGTATTGATTGATTTGGAGAAATATCAAAATATTACTTTTCATCTGCAAATAATTTAATTTATTATAAGATACTAGTTTGATATATAATTCATATAGTACATATATTTCGATATGATGTATAACTGAACTATATGGATATATCCACACACACACGCATGTGTTTGTGCGGTGGTGTGTGTTGATGCTGCAGGTGCTGTGGTCATGCTGCGGGGTTCGAGTCCGTTCGGCTGGTCCAGCGGTGACACTGAATCGTTTCGCTTCCAGGGGAGGACGCCCTCTGATTTTACTGTGTATCATGACATCTCTCACGCGAAGTCTGACCCGTGTGTTTTCCCGCAGCGTGACGGCGCTGGACGACGCGTTCTCAGATCTGTCGGGTTTATCCAGACCCAGCGCTAAATCAATTACCGTGAGTATTGATCAGTAACGCTCACACTGCTGCTGCTGCTGTACTCAGCTCTGTTACTGAGACTCGGACTGAAAATCGCTTTTGGATGAGCGCTCTGCTGTCACATTCGTCATTTTTCTTTGTGTGAAATCAAATTTATTTTGTCCATCAAAAGTGTGCTGAAAATATAAAAACTGCTTAAAACATGGTCATTTACAGTCCGAAAAGCAAAAGTGAAAAAGCGCCCAATGCTTTTTAGTTACATTTTACCAAGAAACTTAGCCATTTTCTTTTAATATATTACATTTAATGTACAATAACATTACACACAATACTTAATACGGTATATATATAGACAAAATATATTAATGTAATAAAACATATTGAAGTATGTAATTCATGTAATATAAAACTTTATGCCTTACAGAAAAACCACATGAACTTCACATGTGCAATCACATGTTAAAATCACATGTGAAATATGTGAAACACGTGGTTTTGGAACATTTTCGTGGAGTAAATGTGTGAAACCCATGTGATCACATGTACACATTGGTTCACTTGGGTTTCACACATTTACACCATAAACAATGTTTGCTAGTGAAGTTCATGTGGTTTTTCTTTTAAAGTAATATTTAATATATATTATATAGATGTTTATTGCAATTGCATATACATTTGATATATAAATTAATTTTAATTTTATAAAATCCTTTATTGTTTGGGTGTGTTGTAAAAAATATAAATCTATTGTTTTGCACCTGTTTCTGTGTTGGTTTTGTTTAATCGTCAGGAAGGAGATATGAAATATCATTAACCTGATATAACATGAGTGAGATGAGCTCAGTGATGTAGTCAACGTGTGTGTTTTGCGTAGATCAGAGGAAGGAATATGCAGACTCCATCAACAGACAGATGCATCAGTTCCAGCACAGAGTGGAGGTGAGGATGACTAACTCTTCTTCATCATCATCATCCTCCTCTGAGCTCTGATGTGTGACTCTGTGCTCCTCAGCATCTGTTCACCTGTGAGCTGGACGGCCAGCAGCTGTGTGACATGAACGACTGTCTGGAGCGGCTGAAGTATCTGGACGCTACGGGCCGTGTGTGGGGTCAGGACGTCCTGCTGGAGGTGCGGGACGGAGCGCTGCTGCTCGCCGACATCGAGACCAAGGTCAGGACAAACGTCTTGCAAAATCATGTTAGAAACATGCTAGTGACATGTTAGTTACTTGCTAATCATGCTAGCAACATGTTAGTTACTTGCTAATCATGCTAGCAACATGCTAATCATTCTAGAAACATGCTAGTTAGTTGCTAATCATGCTAGAAAACATGCTAGCAAAAGTTAGTAATATTTTGACAATAATGTTAACAACATGCTAGTAACTTGTTAATCATGTTATAAACATTCTAGCGACATGGTAGTATCTTGCTAGTATCATGCTAGAAAATACTTTTCACTTGCAATGATGCTAGCAACATGCTACTCATTCTAGAAACATGCTAGTCACATGCTAGTAACTTGTTAACCATTGTTAACAACATGCTAGTTACTTACTAATCATGCTAACAACATGCTAGTAGCATGTTAATCATGTTAAAAACATGCTAGCGACATGCTAGTATGTAAAACTTGCTAATCATGCTAACCAACATACTAGTTACTTGCTAATCATGCTAGTAACGTGTGGTTAATCATTCTAGAAACATGCTAGCGACATGCTAGTCACTTGCTAATAATCATGCTAGACACATGCTAGCAAAATGCAAGTAATTTGACAATAATGTTAACAACATGCTAGTAACAGGGTAATCATGTTAAAAAACATGCTAGAAATGTCATCAACATCTATCTAATCTATCTACATTTTCAAATTTTAGGCTTTAACAGCTTTAAACTTTCAGGGCTAGGCTTTTCTCAAGCCAACCTAAAGTTTGTCTTGACAAACTTTTATATAGTTGTGTGTATAGTTGCGGGGAAATCGTGGCCTAATGGTTAGAGAGTTTGACTCCTAACCCTAAGGTTGTGGGTCGAGTCTCGGGCGGCAATACCACGACTGAGGTGCCCTTGAGCAATGCACCGAACCCCCAGCTGCTCCCCGGGCACCGCAGCATAAATGATACCCACTGCTCCGGGTGTGTGTTCACGGTGTGTGTGTGTGTCACTGCTCTGTGTGTGTTGCACTGTGATGGGTTTTAATGCAGAGCATGAATTCTGAGTATGGGTCACCATACTTGGCTGTGTGTCACTTTCACTTTCGTATATATAGTTATAGTATGCACTGTATATATAATTGAAATATTCTATTTATTATAAAGATCATATCAATATGAAATCAATCAATGCATTATATAGATATGAATATTTTTATATCATATATATTTGATAATGTATTTAATATATCTTAACGTATATTAAATAATCATTCTTTTCTACATAGGCATATATTGCTTATATGTGTATACTTTTATTATTAGTGCTATCTTATGTTAATTTTTAATGTTTATATGTATTTTTAAATATATTATCAAATTCTGTATTTATTATATAAAAAAAATACATATATAAAAGAATATATGTTGTATCTTATTATTCACCTGTAATAGTTATCAAATTTGACATTTGATCCAAATCTAAATATTGAATCATTTATATATAATATAATATAATATAATATAATTATAATATAATATAATATAATATAATATATATAATATAATATAATATAATATATTTATGCAATTTGTGATATCTAAAAATCCAAACATATTTACATTCTGAATCTTAATATATCTAAATATTGAACTATAAAATGTATGAAATTTATTTTATCTAAATTTCTTTAAAATCTAAATATATCTAAATCTACATCCTGAATCTAAATATTAAAAACTATAATATACAATTTAATATTTAAATCTTATTATAAATATTACATTTAAATATATGTAAATATTCAAGTGTATTTTTACAAATTATTTCATATCTAAGTATCTTAAAATGTAAATATTATGTTTATTATAAAAATGATATATATTTATTATATTATTATTTATTTATTTTTTTTTCGTACATCATTAAACTACTCTAGATGATCATCTTTCTCACAGTGTGGTGGTTGTTGTGTGTTCAGGAGGTGTTGGAGTCGTGGCCGCTGAGCAGCGTTCTGGATCTGAAGGCCTTTCTAGACGAGAGAGTTTACGACTCTCTGCTGACCGTCTCCATTCAGAAACACGGCAGTCGTGCTGTCAGTGTCTTCCTGTTCCAGAGCGAGTCTCTCAGGGTGGGTTCATGATTCTAACTGGTCCAGCGTCTCAGTGTTTCTCACAATAAACCACTTCTGTTTTCATGTGTTCTTCAGGCCGATTATCTGAAGAAAGAGCTGGAGCAGCTCCTGCAGAACAAGAGAAACGATCCCAGACTGACGAATGGCAGGTCAGAGGATGAACACCAGCCGATCTCCTCAATAATGATCCACGAATGTCATGCTGATGTGATTTGTGATTTAATTCTGCAGTAAAGTCAATGTAGGAAACATCACACAGAGAAACTCACAACGAGTGTCTCCTCCACCTCAGCCGATCTTTCAGAAACCTCCTGAACCCTGGGCCGCTCCGGATTACGGTGAGATGTCCGACAAACATGTGACGTACTGTATTTCCAAGAGAAACTGTATATGATGAGAAATAATGTACTTTTCCTATCTAAAGCCAATTTTTTGTCTGTGGTGATCAGATGAGAGTCCGGTCCCGACTCCTCCCACCTCCAGAGCTAACTCCGCCTACATGAAGGTAGTGTCTCCGCCCCCTCGAGCAGAAGAGCCACCCATCAGACCGGACCCGCCCCCTCAACGGCCGTACACAGAGCGAGAGAGGAACGTGGTGAGTGTTTATGACTCAATAACACCGTGCTGACCTACAGATGAGAGATTTTAACAGTTTGTCTGTCTGCAGGACATCCTGAATCACCTCATTAATGACATCGAGGCCCTTCGCAGGCCAACTCGCCATCGCGCCCAAGATGGACAAGAAGAAAAAGAAAAAGAAGAAGCATAAGGGTGAGCGAGGGTGAGCGAGAGGACCGGTGTGAGTGGATGAGATGAGTTGATGGAGGATGTGTTGACGTGTTTGTGTCTGTTTGCTGTAGCTGTGAAGGGAATGCCGTCAGAGGAAAAGTTCTCCGTCTGTCTGAGGAAAATCAAGATGGCCATTTCCTTTAACCTGCTGGTGCGTCAGATACTGTCCGATTCATTTTATATGATATACTATATTGTGGAACTAATGTCTATATATTAAATAAACATAAAATGTGTTACAGTTTGTTATTAATATTATAGATTCTAAAATGTTTTAAGACTAATAATAATGTTAAACAATCTGTGCTCATCAGGCTATCCTGCAGGGGAAGATTGACAATCCCAGCGCCACTGAACTCACTCACTGTCTGTTCTCCATACTGGAACTGGTGAGACAGCTGTCTATGTCTGTTTGTTTGTTTTTCTGTGTTGTTGATCTGACACTTGTGTGTGTGTGTGTGTGTGTTTGTGTGTGTGTGTGTCTGTGTGTAGGTTGTGTTTCACTGTAATGAGGATCTCCCTCCTTCTATCGTGGCTCCTCTCTTTGAGCCAGAGTGTGTGGTGTTTCTGAGCGAGGAGGCGACCCCGGAGGAGGATCATCTGTGGCAGTCGCTGGGAGACGCCTGGAACATTCCCAGGTAAAACACACACACACACACATACACAGACTCACTCAAACACACACTCAGATGATTTAGACTCACTCACACACACAGACTCCCACTTAGACACACAATTTGAATTCTTACACACACTCAGACTCACGCACACATTCAGACTCACACACACACTCAGACTCAAACATAGAAACAAAATTTAGAATCACACAGATTATACTCACACACATTCAGACCCACTCACACTCAAGACTCTTACACACACTCAGACTCACGCACACATTCAGACTCACTCAGACTCACAAACAAACACACAGACTCAAACTTAGACACAAGATTATTAATCATACTCAGAGTTTAGACTCACACACATTCAGACTCACTCACACTCAAGACTCTTTCACACACTCAGACTCACGCACACATTCAGACTCACTCAGACTCACACACAAACACCCAGACTCAAACTTAGACACAAAATTAAGAATCATACACACAGTTTAGACTCACACACATTCAGACTCACTCACACTCAAGACTCTTACACACACTCAGACTCACGCACACATTCAGACTCACTCAGACTCACACACAAACACCCAGACTCAAACTTAGACACAAAATTAAGAATCATACACACAGTTTAGGACTCACACACATTCAGACTCACTCACACTCAAGACTCTTTCACACACTCAGACTCACGCACACATTCAGACTCACTCAGACTCACACACAAACACTCAGACTCAAACTTAGACACAAAATTAAGAATCATACACACAGTTTAAACTCACACACATTCAGACTCACTCACACTCAAGACTCATACACACACTCAGACTCATACATCAGGGCTCGCAAAATCGTTAGCCCGACGTCTCAAGGATATTGTGTTTTCCAGTCGGGCTACCGAAATGTATCACCGCCCTGCCCGACGGGCTATCTTGAATAGTGATGTAAAATTCCTAACTTGATTCACATTGTTCACTCGCTTGTAGGGGTGATATGGATCGTAGTCGATCATTCGCACTTGTTTCTAAGTGTTGCTGATTTAAACATTCAAGCATTTTTAAACCATTGATTTGGGATGTGTTTTAAAATTTCAAGTTCGTTTTATTATTTAATATTTCAATTTAACAAAGAAATATGCAGCATTTTGTCTGAGAAATAATAAGAGGACACCTTTTCATTTATAATTTTTCTTAAATCTCATTTTGTAAAATAAATATAAATAAATTGTAAGAAAATTGTATGGTGTAGTCTTTATTGTGAATTTTATTGCATCGTAAGTTTATTGAATCGCTAAATCCCAATATGCTACTAGTTTTTGCTGATCACGCTATTTTTTCCACAGTAAAGTTCAGCCGATGTCTTTTTTTATTCGGGCTAGTTAAATTCATTTTAGGCTACCAAAACCTGAAGAATGCCTGCCCAAAGGGCTACCAGGGATTTTGAAATTTTGCGAGCCCTGTACACACACACACACACACATTCAAACTCACACACACTTAGACTCACTCACACTTAGAAACTCAGACTATCTCTCAGACTCACACACAGAGACTCACACTTAGACACACACAATTTAGACTCACACACACTCAGACTCTCTCAGACTCACTCACACACAGAGACACACACAATTTAGACTCACACACAATCAGACTCTCTCTCAGACTCACACACAATTTAGACTCACACACTCAGACTCTCTCAGACTCACTCACACACAGACACACACAATTTAGACTCACACACAATCAGACTCTCTCTCAGACTCACTCACACACAGACACACACAATTTAGACTCACACACTCAGACTCTCTCTCAGACTGACACACACAGATTAACACACAGACACACACTCAGACTCTGTCTCAGACTCACACACAGAGACTCACACTTAGATACAAAATGTAGACTTGCACACACTCAAACTCTCTCTCAGACTCACTCACAGACTCATTCTTAGGCACACACAATTTAGACTCACACACAATCAGACTCTCTCTCAGACTCACTCACACACAGACACACACAATTTAGACTCACACACTCAGACTCTCTCTCAGACTGACACACACAGATTAACACACAGACACACACTCAGACTCTGTCTCAGACTCACACACAGAGACTCACACTTAGATACAAAATTTAGACTTGCACACACTCAAACTCTCTCTCAGACTCACTCACAGACTCATTCTTAGGCACACAGAATTTAGACTCGCGCACACACAGACTGTCTCTCAGACTCATTCACACACACACACAGACTCACACTTAGACACAATTTAGACTCACACACACTCAGACCCTCTCTCACACTCAGACGCACTCTCACACAGATACAGTTTAGACTCTCATCCTCTGACTCACACTTAGAGTCTCTCACACACACACACACACACACACACACACACACTCAGACTTAGACGTGTGGTTTTGACATTGTGTGTGTGATGAAGACTAAGTGGCCGGAGGATGATGATGACATTCCCACCTTCACACCGGTGTTTGATGATGGATGGGAGCCGCCAGCCATCAGAAACCCAGAGCAGAGCATCATGAACGCAAGCAAACGAGAGCCAGGGCAAGCACCTGTGACACGACAAATGGTATGAACACACTGAACACACAATCACACGATCAACCTGTCATTTTAACGCTCTCTGTTTGTGTGTGTAGAGCAACAGACTGCCGCCGGAGCCTGAGGAGAGGTACAGATACATGCATATGAACACCTAGGACACACGTGAGAAGTGCTGCCATACGGCGAGTGTGTTACTCTCTGTGTGTGTGTTTGCAGTTCAGAGGAGTTACCGGCGAGCTTCATGAAAGCCATGTTTGATTTCACAGCGCGAAACCCTCGAGAGCTTTCCATCAGTAAAGGTGAACAACTACAGGTGAGACACACAACACACACACACACATCAGACCTGATAGTGGAGTGTGCTACTGACCATGTGTGTGTGTGTTTATGTGTTTGACCGTGTGTATGTGTAGTTGTTGGACATGTCTAAGCAGTGGTGGAAGGTGAAGAATGAAAAAGGGCAGATCGGTTACGTACCAAACAACATGCTTCAGTCTCCGCAGCAGCAGGACAAAGCTGTACGTATATCATACATGTTCACCTGTACATCTGATGTGTTCACAATCATGAGCTCCACCTCCTGACCCGCAGGAAACCCCGTCTGCACCCACACTCACCCGAAAATCACGACCCGAGGAGGTCCGGACCTGGCTGGAGCACAAGGGATTCAGCAAAATGTGAGCAGAACCACACTATGCACTGCTTACTAATAATAAAAATAAAATAAAAATAGTGTAGAATGGGCTGCAATATGTATGCAAAATAACCAGTTCATGCCCTTATTATGTTGTGTTGTGTGCATAATAATATGGATACTATTATTACTATGTTACTATATACTATGTTTTTTAATATATTTATATATATTTTTTAATTAAAAAATAGTAAGTTTTACATTTAATTAGATTTAAGTTCATAATTCATGTAAATAGTGTTTTATGCATTATTTAAAAGAAGCTTTATAGGAAAATATTTAATTATTGTGTGAAGTATCATAATTATATACATATATGTTATTTTTAGTATATTAATATTACTGTTTATAATATAATTCTAATTGTGTAATAAAATGTGTAATTATAACATTGATAATTTTACCTGCTTTTTCATATATTAATATATTTTGTTTTTAATTAAAAATAACATTATTTCTAAGTTTATTTCAGTTTAGTTTTAAATTTAAATTCATAATTTCTCATTATATCATGTACATTTCTATAATTTTGCTGTCCTGTTTGTTTTAGTTTCTCTTTCAGCACAAATTGCTTTATTATAAAACCCAACGTCCATCAATGGAAAAATGTTAAAATATATATTCAATATAAATTGTACTAGTATTATTGTATAAATAATTAAATATAAATATAAATATAAAAATGCAACATCATAGTGTCATTGTATTTGTTTATAGTTTTTATTTTTAATTCACTTTTTCATGTGATCATATAATGAGTCAAAAAATGTTGATTCAGGCACATTGCATTGTGGGATATGGGTGTTAGCATGCACTGAATGTAAACATTCTGTACGTTATGTTATTCTGTGTGTTGGTCAGTACGGTGCGGTGTTTAGGAGGCGTCAGTGGCTCGATGCTGCTGGGAATGACACGCGACGAGCTCAAGACCGTCTGTCCGGAAGAGGGAGGACGCGTCTTCTACCAGCTGCAGAACATCAAATCAGCCCTCGCGGTGAGTACGACATCATCTTCATCATCATCATCATCACAAACACGTGATGTCACACTGACCTCATCTTCACTCTCTCCAGATGGCCAGTGAAGTGAGACAGATGATCTGAGCCACAAAGAGATGCTGAAGAAAATGACGCTAAATCACAAAATTTGTACGTTATTTCTGCACTCCGGATCCATTTGGACCGAAGAATCTGTATTTTATAAAACAGTCATAACTTAACATTTATCACCTAAAACTATATTGTATTTGATCAGCAACTTGAGTGAATGTGAACCAATTTCACCATATTATTCCTGCATTGACCACATTTTTATTAATTAAAAAATTAAGATATTCTTTGAAATTTAAGGTTACAAATGATCCAGACCAAAAAAACTATGATGCAAAATATATTTATATTTTTGTCAATATTGATGAAAATTTGTATTTGAATATATCATTGTACGAAATTTATGAGAGCATATAATCTGAGAATTATCAGTATTAACCCAATGAAAAGAATGGAATTTAATTAAATTCATAACTCATGATTGCTCAAAAACAGTCCATATTTATAAAACCTACATATTTATTTCTAACAAAGCAACATAAATATTCCTCTGAATTTACCAAATAAATTCATTTTACTTACATATGAAAAAAGTATCAGTTTTTCATGCTGCAATGGTTTTTTTTAATACACGTACATACAGTATTCATGTTTTGCTAATTCAGACCAATAAGTGTGTGAGATATGGGAAGAAAAGGCTAAATATGTTTTACAAAAGTGTTTTGACACTAATATAACTTTATAGATAATTTTACAGAAATAATTTTGACACTAATGGTATTCCATACATACCCGGGTCAAAAATGACCCGAACATTTTATAGGTTTATCTCTTAAAAAAAGGTGTGTATTTCAAGGGTGTTAAAACATTTGCAATGTTTCATTCCGTTACTGTAAACCATGCAGGTCAAAATGATGCTGGTTTTGACAATCTGGATTCATATACAATCACAGTTTGTGTTTTATTGATACAAAGATGCTCAAAACCAGATGAGATTAAACACACATGCTTTATTAAATCATATAAAACGCTTATTCTCACCAAAAATAGATATTTCGTACAATTATTCGTGATCATTTGCTTTCTAGCGTGCTGTGCGTCATGCTTTGCTCTGTATTAATGTGCTAATTTCTACAAATCATGCTTTTTTTGAGTCATGTTGTTGTGATTTATAGGTTCAGTGTCATAATACTGTCAATTAACAGTCAGTTTAACGGTCAACTCAATCTACCAAACACATGCTGGATCCGAAAACGCAACAAACTCAAAACTCTCATCAATGTCGAGCGTAAAATATGTTATGTAAACTACTTTGTAAACATCACAGAAACGGGAGTTTTAGGAAAAGAGGTTTTGGCTCAACAGCGCCTCCTGCAGGACTGGAGGACATTCACTTCTGAACTGTTCAGCCATCAGAGAACGTAAATCCTTCAAAATGACGAGAACATTTAACGGATAATAGAACAAGAGACTGAAAGATGTATCCGCAGTGAGTTATAATCACAAATTAAACCTTCAAAAAGTAGCTAAGGCAAAAGGGGGTTTTGGGGTGCTACAATTAATATAATAGTATGTATAATAATTCTAATTATAATAGTAAGTGAATAGCATTAACAATTATTTAGTTTTTAACATATTACTGTTAAAAGCAAAATACAATTGTTAATATTATTATACTTATATTAATATGTATAATTAGTATTATATTTTATCAATACATTATAATTATCATTATGCGTATTAATATGTATAGTGGTGTTAATTCAATTATATTTTGTTTTTTAATAATGTTAAAAACAAAATATTAACGTATAATAATAGTAATATTGTTTTATTTTTTAACATTAACATTTTAAAACAAAATATAATTATAATACATTATATTAATATTAACATGTAATATCATAATAATATTGATATAACTGTTTTTAATATAAAGTTTTTTTTATATTGTTGTTTTTTATTTTGTATTTTTAAAGTATTTCAGTTTAGTTTAAGATTTAATTAGATTCAAGTTTATTAAATATTGCATATTATTATAGGTAGGGTTACAGTTATAATCACAGACACCTCAAATTAAGCCTTCAAAATAAAAGTCTCTAACGTAAAAAAGGCACGTGCGGGAGCACGATGTCAAGACAGAGGTGTAACGTCGTATAATAGCGATGCATAGCTCAAACGTAATCTAAACATGCAGTGAAATGAGAGGAACGGAGGGAATGTGACTTTGGTCCGTCTCGAGCGCGCTGATTGGACAGGCAGGGTGTGGGCGGAGTCAGATCTGATCTGGAGAGTGCTGATTGTACGGGGATGGGCGGGGTCAGACTCGCGTGTGCTGATTGGTCAGTTGGGTTGTGGGCGGGTTCAGGTCTGATCTCGAGTGTGCTGATTGGACAGCTGGGTTGTGGGCGTGGTCAGATCTGAGTTGAGCGTGCTGATTGTACAGGCGGGGTATTGGCGTGGTCAGATCTGATCTCGAGTGTGCTGATTGGACAGGCAAGGTGTGGGCGGGGTCATGGCTTGTCTTGAGCGTGCTGATTGGACAGGCAAGGTGTGGGCGGGGTCATGGCTCGTCTCTAGGGTGCCTATTGGCTGGATGTGAATGACAGCCCGTCCTCCTCCTCGATTCTATCCAGCTCCTGCGTTCGGACGGCTTGCGTGATCAGGTGCAGCTCCTCACACAGAGTCTCGTATCGATACCCCACACGGATGTCCGGGACGTTCGTGCGCCGGATGTCGTTACTGACGGGACCCTCTTTATTGTAATCGGGACCCAGCCAATGACTCTTAGTCTGAAACAAGAGGAGAAAAGAAAGACCTGTGTGAGTCAACAGTGTGTCGTTTCAAAGCAGCTTTACAGTAAAATATAGATTAATCATTACTGAGAGAAGAATTATGCATTTTTTTTATATATATTGATGTGTATAATATTATAAATATAATAAAAAATTATGTATAATAATAATAATAATAATAATACGATGGAATTGTTATATGTACACGTTTAACATTAATAATGGAATATAATATAATTATACTTTTTAATAAGATATAGTTTAATAATTATTGAGTGAATTATGTGCTTTGTTTTTAATATATATCGATGTGTGTAATATATTAATATAAATATAATAAATTTAATGTATAAGAATATAATTGTAATATTATATAAATTCAAATTGATATGAATAGCATGTATAATTCTACTATTTAATAATAATACAGATTAATAATTATTGAATTATTGTATTATATTTTGTTTTTAATATATTTATATTAATGTGCATAATAATAGCAATATAATGAAATTATATTTCAGTTTAGTTTTAATTACATTTAAATTTAAAAATGCAATTTAATACTTTTCAATTAGTATTTAAGTTGATATTAATTTATTATATGTATATACATTTACATGATATATGATATATTTTAAGTGAATATTACAGTGTAATTTTGTTTGGATTTTTTTTTTCTTCAGGGTACCCACACATTTTTATCCATTTAGTTTAGTTTAGTTTAGTTTAGTTTAGTTTAGAAGAATTTTTTCACACTGATTTCAAGCCAAATAAATATTTTTACTAGAAAAATTAGGATTATATTTTAAAAACACAACATACAAGGGAAATATTGAATTATTGATGATTAAACATTTCAAAGTGAATTTAGTTTTGATAGTGTCAGTAGTTTCTACATTATACTGCTGTTTAATTTTGTTGGTGTGTGTTTGTGTTTGTGTCTCTGTGTGCATGTGTGTGTGTGTGTGTGTGTGTGTGAGTGTGTGTGTGTGTGTGTCTGTATTTGTGTGTGTGTGTGTGTGCGTGTCTGTGTGAGTGTGTGTGTGTGTGTGTGTGTGTGTGTGTGTGTGTCTGTATTTGTGTCTCTGTGTGTGTGTGTGCATGTCTGTGTGAGTGTGTGTGTGTGTGTGTCTGTATTTGTGTGTGTGTGTGTGTGCGTGTCTGTGTGCATTTGTGTCTCTGTGTGTGTGTGTGTGTGTGTGTGTCTGTGTGTGTGGTGTTTGTTGTGTCTCTGTGTGTGTGTGTGTGTCTGCTGTGTGTGTGTGTGTGTGTGTGTGTGTGTGTCTGTGTGTGATGTGTTGTGTGTCTGTGTGTGTGATTGTGTGTGTGTGTGTGTGTGTGTGTGTGTGTGTATGTCTGTATTTGTGTGTGTGTGTGTGTGCGTGTCTGTGTGTGAGTGTTTGTGTCTCTGTGTGTGTGTGTTCGTGTCTGTGTGTGTGTGTGTGTGTGCAACTGTGTGTGAGTGTTTGTGTCTCTGTGTGTGTGTGTGTGTGTGTGTGTGTGTTTGTGTGTGTTCGTGTCTGTGTGTGTGTGTGTGTGTGTGTGTGTGTGTGTTTGTGTCTGTGTGTGTGTGTGCATCTGTGTGTGAGTGTTTGTGTCTCTGTGTGTGTCTCTGTGTGTGTGTGTGTGTGTGTGTGTGTGAGTGTGTGTGTCTCTGTGTGTGTGTGTGTGTGTGTGTGTTTGAGTGTGTCTGTTTGTGTGTGTGTGTGTGTGTGTGTGTGTGTCTCTGTTGTCTCTGTGGTGTGTGTGTGTGTGTGTGTGTGTGTGTGTGAGTGGTGTGTGTCTGTCTATGTGTGTCTGTGTGTTGTGTGTGTGTTTGAGTGTGTCTGTTTGTGTGTGTGTGTGTGTGTGTGTGTGTGTGTGTGAGTTGTGTTTTTTTGTGTGTGTGTGTTTGTGTGTGCGAGTTTATTTATTTATATATTTTGCTTTAAGCATGTGTCTAGTAGGATTTTGTGAGGTTTTTGGACATGCAAGAAAAGAGGCTCCTGAAACACACACTGAAACACATGATTACACGATTAACACATGACACGAGTCACCGGTCAGGAGCGTCTCGCGCCGCCGCCGCTCACCTTGGTGTGAAGTGGAACTGCAGTGGGTCCGTCGGTGGACAGCGACACCATCAGCTTCGCTGCGACAGATACTCGGGCAGAGGGTTGCGATGGTAACTCAGAAACAGACTGTTGTTGCTGAGCGGAGACATGGCGATGCCCACCTGAGCCAGATAATACAGATACTGCAGGACCGGAGCCTACGACACACACACACACACAGGTACACAATCACTGCTCATCTGACCACTTCTCCACTTCCTGTGCACATCATTCAGCTCTGTGTTCATTAAGGTGTAGTAAACGAGAACGCTGTTCAAAATACTGAAAACCAATAATTCCTGAATGACTGACTCTTATGAAGCAGTTCTTAACACATCTAATGTAGACCGATTCCTGAAACAATGACTCTTCTGAACAGGTTCTTTTCAGTGAATCAAAAATAAATTACATTAGGGTTACGCACTGTTTTTGACTGACTAGTGAAATCTGATTTCTAAACAAATGAACCGAACTGTTTTGTTTAATCAAAACAAGGATAAGTGAACCTACACTGGTTGTGCTGTATGTGTTTGATTCACTAAAAAGAACTGGTTCATAAGGTTGATTTGTTAAGGAGTCAGACTATATTGGTCACTCTGTATTCGCTAAAAACAACTAGTTACTGTTCTTTTAAAAGTACTGGAATCAAATGACGCAATTCCCGAACAAATGATTCCTTTGAACTGAAACATTAAATGAATCAAAACTTCAAGTGAAATCTGTTACCCAAATTAACTTTTCATGATCTGCAAGTTTTTACTGAATCAAAAGCCTAATCACAAGCCACTTAGATTAAATTCTGGAATTAATTTGAAGATTGTGTGTGAGTAATTTTTTTTTATTTGTTTTTAATTAGTGGTTCGTTCTGGATTGGTTGCTCTGTATGTGTTTGATTCACTAAAAAGAAACACTGTAGTCCGATTCATGAACAAATGACCTCTTATGACCGGTGAATCAAATCCAATAGTCATCCGGTCCAGGATAAGAAATCAAACTACATTTGTTAACTCACTTTTGAGTCAATAAAAGCAAGAACCAGTTGCGCGCGCTTTCATAGCTTTACGTCCTTCATTCAGGAATCGGACTACATAGGTTACTCTGTATGTGTTTGATTCACTCGACAACAAAAAAAATAAATAATTAAAAGTCCTGAAAAAGACTCTTTTAAAGCAGGCATTCACCTTTTATTGAATCCAAACACAAAGAGCACATCGATGTAATCTGATTCTTGAACAATGACTCTTTGAACTCTTTTCTTTTTAGTTAAATCAAATCCACAGTGTGACCAGTGTAGGTCCCAATTCCAGGACTAAAGATTCTTTATGAACCAGTTCATTTAGTGAATCAACAGCCCAACTGGTTATAATCCAATTCCTGAACAAATGACTCTTTCGAACCAGTTCTCTTTTAGTAAATCAAAACTGCATAGTGTGTAGTGTGGCAAGTGTAGTCCGATTCCCAGATTAATGACTCTCATGAAACATTTTCATTTTACTGAATCAAACACAACTCAGGATTCACAGTTCTTGATTTAGTGACTCTTTTTGAATCGGGTCTTTAAGTGAACCGGTTTCATTTTACTGAATCACACAAGTGCTTTCACAACCTATGGAACCCGTTTTCCGCCACTGAATAAAAAAAAAAACAAAGGTAATTGCGACTTTTTTATCTCACAATTCTGACTTTATTTCTCAAAATTGCGAGTTACGTCAGAATTGTGAGATATAAACTCGCAGTTTGGGAGGAAAAAAAACTCAGAATTGCGACTTATATCTCACAATTCTAACTTTTTTTTTTTCGGAATTGCGAGTTTATATCTTGCAATTCTGACTTTATATAACTCACAATTTTGAGAAATAAAGTCAGAATTGTGAGAATTAAAGTCGCAATTCTGAGTTTATTTTCCTCGCAATTGTGAGTTTAATAAATTCGCACGATTTTTGACTTTATAACTTGCAATTCAGAATTCGCAATTCGGAGAAATAAAGTCAGAATTGAAAGATATAAAGTCGCATTCTGAATTTTTTTTTCTCTCGCAATTGTGAGTTATAAAGTCAGAATTGCGTGACTTGAACTTGAGAATAAAAGTCAGAATTGTGAGATAAGTCGCAATTACCTTGTTTTATTTTTTATTTAGTGGCGGAAACGGGCTTCCATAACAACCAGTACAGTCTGATTTCTGAATAAATGACTCTTTTGAAGCGGTTCTTTAGTGAATCAGTTTCTTTGATTCCCTCCCCAGCGCCCGCGTACCTTCCTGAGCAGCAGTCCGTTGTGAGATATTTTCTGTAAAAGCATGAATCCAGACACCAGGTGATGAATAGGCCCCCGCCTCCCCGCAGTGAGGTCACGCAGCACGAACGCAGAAGGAGTGGATAGCCCCCCTCCCGCCCCCGCCTCGACTGTCTCACAACAACAGGTGACAGGTGCATCAGAGGCCTTTCTGTTGAAGCTGTGGTTCCTGATCACATGGTTGTGGCGGGGCGTTGATGGAGGTGTGAGTACCCTGAGGCAGGTGCGTTGAGCGACGGTCATGTTGGCGTCCATGTAGTACAGGTAGCTTCACCGAGTACGGCGGGGTTGTTTGTCGTCACACCAGCGCGCAGCCGGAGACGGACTGTCCAGGTTGAAGACGTGATGCTCCGGTTTGGACTCGTCATCCACGCTGTCGAATCCCCAACGACCTGCTGTTTGTTAAAACAGTTAGTTTTTCTCCTCAGATCAAACAAACTGGAGGCACTGATGACATCATCGTGCACTGCTTAGATCTCTGTCCAATCAGACTCCCTCAAAAATAACACTGACTGCTTCCTGTTTCAATGTGAATTTTTTTATCCTGTTCTTTATTGTAAGTTATTTAACTGTGTTACGAATGAACTTTTCACTCACTTCCAAAACATCGATTCACTTTGTGAATCAGTTTATGAAGGACCAGAAGTGGTCAAAAAAGAAAATAATGTTAGTGATTCAACTAATTGTTTCATTTTTGTGTTCATTGATTTAATGTATTAAATTTTTGTTTACACTTTATAGCCATACATTTATAAAATACCAATGTATTTATAAAAATAAGATTAATACATTATTTCTCGGTATTTATTTTATCATACATTAATGGTATTCTGTATATATTTACATATTTTATTTTTGTGCAGTATACATATTTAGGTTCTCACTAACATTTCCTGATTTTATTTTTGGGCAGTTTTTTTGTCTTGGTAGTTATTTTTTCCTATGTTATTTTTCAATTTTAGTAATTTGTTCATATTTTTATAGGTCTTTATTTATTCAGTTTTTTATTGATTTTTTATTTCAGTTTTCAGTTTTATGTATTTTAGTTTCAACTAAATGAAAGAGAAAATGTGTCTTGGGCTTTTTTATCATTAACTAAAACTATAAAAAACATCTGTAATATAAAAAAGCTTAAATAAAATAAATATTAGGTAAAAACGAAACAATATATATCTGTAATATAAAAAAGCTTAAATAAAATAAATATTAGGTAAAAACGAAACAATATATAAAACTGAAACTGTTACAACCCCAAAGTGTGATATTTAAAAAAAAAAAAAAAAAAAAACAAAAAAAAAAGAAAACGCACAAAAAAATTAAGTAAAATGTTAAGTTAAAATGAGTAAAGATAATTTAAAATATTAATAAAAACTACAATTATCAGTAAATAAAAAATTAGTAAAAGAACACTACTGCTTGACAACCAGCTGTAATATTCTTCTGTATTTTATTTATTTCATTGCCGGTCTAGAAAATGTGTTTTCTATGGTTGTATTTTTTAATGAAAAGGTCTGACTGTTATCGTGGTGCACAATCTCGATGGAGTGCGACTTGTGTGGTGTGAGTGGTGTGTGTGTGTTTGATGTAGGTGGTTGTGTGTTTTTGTGGAGTGTGTTGTGTGTTTGTGTTGGGTACATCACGGTCGCAACGGCACTGCGGTGGCCGCTGGATGCCGCAACAGCAGAAAATGGGCTCTCTCCAGCAGCTCGGAAGTTACACTGCTCGTATGCGGATAGCCACACTGCAACACACGGCCACTTGGGCTCAGCATCCGGTGGGTGGTGGGTTGGTGGGTGTTGTGTTGTTAGGTTAAGTGTTGGGGGTCACAGAGCAGACACAACTGTATAGGGGCTGGAGACACAACGACAAGAGTTGGACTGGGGGAGAACCCACATGTCCACTTTTCTCTAAGCGGCTTGCCTCAAACCAGCCTGGTGACAGACGATAATTGTTTTGGGAGAAAGTAAAAATTTTTAACAGTTTCTCCCAGTAAGGGGTGGGGAAATTAGGTGTAGGGGGCAGCCAATACATAGTACATGTGGACACAGGATAAAAACCAAAATTACTCCTATAGGATGTCGCCACTTTTCCACAAAAACAACGATGGTGTGGGGGCGGGGGGTGGTAGGATCGCAAACAATAGGCGTTGGGAGAGGACGAGCCGCGAAGGTCAGAACGGAGGGAGAGACGGCCCACAGCGGCGGGTCCCACGACATCCAGGGATCGCCTGAACGGGACAGAACGCAGCTCCGGTCGGGACTTATCGACCGCGGGGCCTAAGACCTCACGTCCGGGGCACACAGGAACACACCGCACACATTCCGACACTGGTTGATGGAAGGGAGTCATTTGAAGTAGGCTAGACAAAGGGCGCATGAAGAGTTGAGATTCATTAAAAATAAATCGATAAACAGGGGTGATTGTTTGCGCAGGTAACTCTGTATTGAAGATATGTCGACTGCAACAGGGAGCAGGTACGTAAGTGTGGAGAGAGAGAGGTGGGGTGTGTGTGTGTGTGTGTGTGTGTAAGTGTGGAGAGAGAGAGTGCGCGGTGTGTGTGTGTGTGTGTGTGTGTGTAAGTGTGGAGAGAGGAGGTGTGTGTGTGTGTGTGTGTAAGTGTGAGAGAGAGGGGTGTGTGTGTGTGTGTGGGGTGTGGAGAGAGAGAGGGGAAGGGTGGTGGGTAGGTAGGGGGTAGGGGGTAAGGTGGAGGAGAGAGAGGGTGGGGGGGGGGGTGAGAGAGGAGGGGTGTGTGTGTGTGTGTGTGTGTGTGTGAGAGAGAGTGTGTGTGTGTGTGTGTGTGTGTGTGTCTGTGTGAGAGAGAGAGTGTGCGTGTGTGTGTGTGTGTGTGTGTGTGTGTGTGTGTGTGTGTGTGTGTATGACGCGCGGCGGGTAGCAACGGCGAAGGAACGAAAGGTAATAGGCCTACGGACATGGGGGGAGGAGGGGAGGGAGGGGAGGATACTCACATAGTGGACATCGGTAAAGGGAGAGAAGGCGACAGAGGGGGGGGAAGACTTCGAAATAGAGACACACACCCACAGGGAGCAGAAATTACGGAAGGGAAGCAATGTATTCAGCAGCTCGAAGCGATGGCTCCAGGGGATTGCCTGATGTAGTAATTGATATGCAGGAGTTGAAGGGGAAAAAAAGGCCAAGGAAGTAGGGGGGGGGGGAAACCCGAATGGCAGGGGAGTAGTGTAGGAAGTGGGAGGAAAGCATCGACGACAAATTGTGATATTAAAAAAAAAAAAAAAAAAAAAAAAAAAAAAAAAATAATCCGCCCACAAAAAAATTAAGTTAAAAATGTTAGTTAAAATGAGTAAAGCTCATTTACAAAGTAATTAATAAACCTACAATTATCTTGCTAATAACAGTAAAAGAAACACTGCTGGACAACCAGCTGTAATATTTCTGTATTTATATTTATTTCAAGTCTAGAAAAATGGTGTTCTACTATGGTTGTAGTTTTCCCATGAAAGTCGGTGGACTGTGGTGTGTGTGTGTGTGTGTGTGTGTGTGTGTGTGTGTGTTGTGGTGTTGTGTGACGTCACGTGCCTGCAGGAACAGGTTGCAGCTGCGGGTGGCTGCTGGGGATTGATGGTGGACCTCAAACAGTGGCAGGAAGATGTTCTCCAGCATCTGCTGAAGGTGGACTCAGCTGCCTGCTTAGTGCGGTAAACATCACTGCAGACAAACACACGGCACTGTCTCACACTCACTGTGTGTGTGTGTGTGTTTGTGTGTGTTGTGTGTGTGTGTTTTTGTGACATTATCAGGACACTTTAACTTGACCATAATGTCATGGGTATGACAAAGGTATTTTATACAAGCATGAGAGGGTGACTTATGAGGACATGAACCCTATTGGTATGGGTTCTCCCACTTTTATCAAAACAGGCTGTGTATATAATTCATAGCCAGTATGAGGGTAATTCGGTGTGTGTTTTTTCCGGGTGTGGTGTGTTGTGGGTGTGTGATTGAGAAAGAAGTAAGTGTGAGAAAATGCACAAAGTTTGCGTTGGGTGTTCTGTAGATAGTGTGTGATGTGGTTGGTGTGTGTGGTGTAATGTGATAGAGTTAGGTGTAGGGTGGGTGGTGTAGGTGTAATGTAGCAGTGTGTGTGTTGTGTGTGTGTGTGTGTGTGTGACATACAGTTTAAGTGTACGTGTGTGTGTGTGTGTGTGTTTTTGTAAGTGTGAAGAGAGATTAAGTTGTGAAAAACCATTACGCCTATGGGAGTGTGGGTGTGTGTGTAAGTCTCCAGTGTGTTGTGTGTGTGTGGTGTTGTGTGGGTGGTGTAAGTTTCACAAAACAGAAATGTGTATGTGTGTGTGTGTGTGAATCTCCTCACAAGAGTCGTGGGATCTGCACGAGCCAGCGGACGTTGTCGGAGTAGACGGAGTGAGAGACGGCCCACAGCGCTAGTTTGTCCCACTCATCCATGGATCGGCCGTAAATGGACAGACGCAGCTCAGCGTTCTGATACTTACTCTCCTCCAGGTCTGACAATCACTTCCTGTGCACACAGTAAACACACCGCAGCACATTCAGCACTGGTTTTTTAATTGCCTATTGATTAGTTTTTAGTTTGATTGTTGAAGATTTTTTATTTTGTTGTGGGATTAAATTAAAAAATAAATAATATAAAAATATTTGGTGTTTTCTTCATGTAACTTTTATTTAAATATATTAATTCCTTTCAACATGTAGCAATTTACTTTAAAATTTACTAGAATTTAAAAATTGCATTATTATTCAGACAGTTTTGAATATCATGTCTTCTCTTAAAACTGCATTGTGAAAGGACAAAATATATTAAAAGTCAGTTAAAATATAATATATTTTTATTGTTTTTTTATTTAATTTTACTAAATTATTTTTCAAAATATAGATTTGGAAAGAAAGCAAATGCATTCTTCAAATAGATTTTAAGATCTATTGTGTTGTGTTACATTTAATGCATTAAAAATGAATTAATTTCTAAAACTTTCAACATAACCGTGTTTTTACACAGGCATATAGAAATAAATCTACATATATTGTACAATTAAGTTATATTTATAATAGTATACAGTAAACCTTTTAGTTTTCGTAATAATTTCTATATTATACATTTTTTATTATTGTATTCTAATATTCTGTATGTTAATAAGTCGCTTCGGTTAAAAGCATCTGCTAAATGACTAAAAATGTAATATTCCAATACTGTACATTATTATTATTTTTAATATTTATATTTATTATACATCACATATTTATAAATAAATATTTAAATTTAGATAATTCAGGAATTACTTAACTACCATATTGTGTATATATAATATATCTACAACACACACACGACTGAGTAATAATAAAATGTCCTTATTTAATCAATTTATTCACATGCTCATAATCTATTTCTCATTTGATTTCATGATTTATTAATTGATATATCATTATTTTAAAATATTTGAAATGCACTAAATGAATTTATTTTTTAAGGTTAAACCCATAATTCATGTTATTTTGAATGTGTTTATAGAAATGCATATACTACATGTTTTATACACACATGTAATACATTGATATTCCAGTAAGAGTAAATGTGTGATGAATTGCACTGAACTGTGCAGCGTTCCCGTGGTCCTTTACCTTGATGATGTGTCCGAAGTACTTCCCGTGGATGTGGTTGTCGGTCTTGATGAAGATCTCTCTGAGGATGGACTCTCCGATGGGGTTGTATTTGGAGTTGAATTTGTCGAAGCGGTGGAAGGTGTTCCTGTCCTGCGGAGGAAGCGGCAGGCGTCACGTGGACTCGTGTGGGGTGTTAGCGTGTCAGCGTCGCGAGCGAGTCTCACCGCGTGCATGTCCAGCGTGTCCACGCTCAGGTCGTACGCCGTCAGGTTCATGTCCTCGAACACCTCCGTCAGCGTCTGGCCGCGGCCGCCCTCCATGTGCACGATCTCGTCCGGATACTTCTTCATCGCGCTCTTGATGAAGCGCAGCAGGTGCTTCTGGTTCATGCAGGATGAGGCGTGGATGTGTGTGTCCACCTGAAGACAGTTCTCAAAAAATTTAAATTAGAGTTTTTCACACAAGGGTCTATGTGTATATGTGGTGTGTAATCAGTTTTGACAGCAGTTTATTTAGAGCGAGAGCTAGTTGTTGTGCTTTTCCGCGTTGTTTTTCTTGTCATGTAAATTTTTATTTATGAATTGGCTTTTTTCTAATTCTTTGTCATTGTTGTTTGTTTATAGTTGTAATTTGAATTTAATTTGCTTAATAGAAAAGTCAATAGACATGTATTTATTAAAATATTGTGTACATTTTAATATTATACAATATTATATATTATATGTAAACTATTATATATTATTGTTATATTAAAGATAAATATATTTTATATAATATATATTTTTTGTGTATTTTTCTAACATTTCAAAAATATATATATAATTATATTATTATATATTTAGCCATTTTAATTTCATACTTTCTATATTAGTCATTTAATTTTATAGTTTCTATAACAGTTATTCTATATCTGTTAATATTGTAATGCCATACATTATATTAATATTATATATATTAATATAATATAATTATTAAAGTTTTTCTATAATATAAAAATATTGTTCTATATTTTCTATGAAGCTTTTTCAAATATATTTTATTTAAAAAAAGTTGAATTATATTGTTGTATTTTGTATAATACAGTAAAAGTATTTACATTTGTTATATTATTTTTCATTTTCAATAATTATTTTAATAGTATATTTCAGTATTCTAATGCTGTACATTAATATTAGTATTATTTTATTTATATATTTATTATATACATTACATATGTTTAGATTTTTATTTTTTGTTTTTTGTTTTTTTTTATTTATTTTAATTATTTTATTTTAATTTTTTTATTTTGTTAATTTTTTAGTAAATTAAATGTATATGAACTTAGATTTAATATTCTATATTCTTATTCATATGTATTTTTTTTGTTCTTTTATTTGTTTTGTTTTTGTGCTTTATTTTGGTTTTTTTAATTTATTTATTCATTAATTGATATTTCACCTTGCGTATGTTGTAGAAGTCTCTGTGTGGCACCTTCTTCTGCGCCGCGAGCTCCTTCATCTCGTTCAGAAGCACATGCATCTGAAACTTGGAGCTCAGATACTGCAGCCGCCGGTAACAGAACGACTTCCTGTAAGAAACGCACACATCAGACGCGGCAGAACGCACACACGTGTACGCTGAGCCCAGTGCTGAGCATGCTGGGGAGGGAGTCACTCGGGGCGGTTAATTTTGTGAGCCATCATCACGTTCATGTCAGCGATGTATTCCTGCAGGTCTGGATACGGCAGGTCCAGCTCGGTGCTCCTGCGGACGATTCACTAACGTTTACTTAAACAACAGACGTCCAGCTGTTCTGTTCAAGCTGTATTTAAGTGCTGAAGACTAAAAACTAGGGATGTAACGATTCACCGCGAGCCGGTTGAAAATCGATTCAAATATGTGACGATTCAAATCGGTTGAGATGCTGAACAAATCGCGATTCAATTAGGGGTAGAAGTTTATATGAATGTGTGTCTGAGGGGAACTTACTGTCTTTAGAAAAGTTTAGATGGTATTTTTTCTTTTCATCTTGACTCTGTATAATGCATTTTTTTTTTTTTTTTTAATTAAAGTTCATAAGTGCAGTGCTGCTTGTTTACAGCGGGTAACCAAGGAAACGCTTTAAGGCTCCACCTGCTGCAAGTGTTCGTAAGTTGCTTTGTTTACAGCGGTAACCGAGGAACGTCTTTAAGCTCCACCTGCTGCAGTGTGGTCGTAAGTGCTTTGTGTACAGCGGTAACCGAGGAAACGAAAAAACACTTTAAGCTCCACCTGCTGCAGTGTTTCATAAGTGCTTTGTTTACAGCGGTAACCCAGGAAACGCTTTAAGCTCCACCTGCTGCAGTGTTCGTACGTGCTTTGTTTACAGCTGGTAACCATGGAGAACGCTTTAAGCTCACCTGCTGCATGTGTTTATAAGTGCTTTGTTTACAGCGGTAACGAGGAAAACGCTTTAAGCTCCACCTGCTGCGTGTAAGTGCTTTGTTTACAGCGGTAAACCAGGGGGAGGAAAACTGCTTTAAGCTCCACTGCTGCGTGTTCATAAGTGCTTGTTACAGGGTATCCGAGGGGGAAGGAAGGGAGAAACGCTTTAAGCTCCACCTGCTGCGGTGTTCGTAATTGCTTTGTTTTACAGCGGTAACCGAGGAAGGAAACGCTTTAAGCTCCACCTGCCTGCAGTGTTCGGAAGTGCTTTGTTTAGCAGCGTAACCGAGGAAACGCTTTAAGCTCACCTGCTGCATGTGTTTCGTAAGTGCTTTGGTTTACAGCGGTAACCGAGGAAACGCTTTAAGCTCAACCTGCTGCAGTGTTCGTAAGTGCTTTGTTTAACCGCGGTAACCGAGGAAACGCTTTAAGCTCCACCTCCTGCAGTGTTTCGTAAGTGCTTTGTTTACAGCGGTAACCGAGGAAACGCTTTAAGCTCCACCTGCTGCAGTGTTCGTAAGTGCTTTGTTTACAGCGGTAACCGAGGAAACGCTTTAAGCTCCACCTGCTGCAGTGTTCGTAAGTGCTTTGTTTACAGCGGTAACCGAGGAAAACGCTTTAAGCTCCACCTGCTGCAGTGTTCGTAAGTGCTTTGTGTTTACAGCGGTAACCGAGGAGAAACGCTTTTAAGCTCCACCTGCTGCAGTGTTCGTAAGTGCTTTGTTTACAGCGGTAACCGAGGAAACGCTTTAAGCAACTCCACTGCTGCTGCAGTGTTCATAAGTGCTTTGTTTACAGCGGTAAACCGAGGAAGGGGAACGCTTTAAGCTCCACCTGCTGCAGTGTTCGTAAGTGCTTTGTTTACAGCGGTAACCGAGGGAAACGCTTTAAAGCTCCACCTGCTGCAGTGTTCGTAAGTGTTTGTTTACAGCGGTAACCGAGGAAACGCTTTAAGCTCCACCTGCTGCAGTGTTTCGTAAGTGCTTTGTTTACAGCGTAACCGAGGAAACGCTTTAAGCTCCAACCTGCTGCAGTGTTCGTAAGTGCTTTGTTTAAGCAGCGGTTACACGAGAAACGCTTTAAGCTCCACCTGCTGCAGTGTTCGTAAGTGCTTTGTTTACAGCGGTAACCGAGGGGAAACGCTTTAAGCTCCACCTGCCGCAGTGTTCGTAAGTGCTTTGTTTACAGCGGTAACCGAGGAGACGTTTTAAGCGCTACCTGGTGCAGTGTTCGTAAGTGCTTTGTTTACAGCGGTAACCAAGGAAATGATTTAAGCTCCGCCTGCTGCAGTGTTCATAAGTGCTTTGTTTACAGCGGTAACCAAGGAAACGATTAAGCTCCGCCTGCTGCAGTTTAAGTTACAGCGGTCACCGGAAAGTTTTAGCTCCGCTGGTAGAGAGTGAATCTGCGTCTTGTTCAGCTCGTCTGCTGTTTCTGTTTCATGCTCATATTTTTTATGTATAGTTTCACAAAACTGAAGTTAAACCATTCTGTTTTTGCTTCAAAGTTTGAAATTATACAATCTAACTTAGATTAAAAACTGCTCATGTTGCATGTGTGCAGCATCTTTATTTGTATCATGATTAAAATGCAGTGGTTGCCTCTAATTTTAAATGGAAAGAGCACAGAAAAATGTTTTTTTTTGTTTATATGAAGAGATTTATTTTATTTGTGTTATTTATTTGATTTGGGGCTTGTTTTACAAATTCAGTTTAGTTTTGTTATTTACATTACATTTCAATTTTGTCATTTAGCAGATGGTTTTATCCAAAGTGACTTACAAATGAGGACAATAGAAGCAATCAAAACCAACAAAAGAGCAATAATATGCAAGTGCTATATTAGTATATTATTATAGTGTTATATTTCAATTTCACAAAAAGAAACGTGCAGCATTTTGTCCAAGCAATAATTAAAGGACACATTTAATTTATAATTTGTCTTCAATCTAATTTTGTCAAAAATTCGTGAATCAAATCGAGAAATCAAAATCGTGAATCGAATCGAATCGTGAATTGAGTTAATCGTTACATCCCTAACACAAAATATAAAGCAAACCCTGTTTCATCCCTAAATAATATGTTAAATAAACTTGATTATTTTTGTTGTTATATTGCATAATAATTTACATATTTATTCAATTGATTTTCTAGATTTATTATTTGATTTGTTTGTCTTTTTTTTATTGCTGTTGAATTTCTTTGAATATCAGTTCATTTTAATTTGACTATTTTTGTATCATTAATATTTAATATATTTTTCCATTTTTTGTATTCATTTTAATTTGAGTAATTCTGTTGTGTGTTTTTGTTGGTTTTAATTTATTTATTTTTTAGTATGTAAATTATATTTACTTTTTATTTTAGTTATTTTAGTACTTAAACTAAACAAAAATAGGACATATGTCCTGGCTACAAACTAGCTGAAATAAAGCAGTTTAATTTCTGTACAAAATTAATTTCAGTTAATGTTTATTAAGTTACATTTTTTTTATATTTTATATATAATTAATGAATTAATGATGATTGTTTGAAGATCACTATTTATTTTTATTAATTATTAATATTAGTCAAATTTAACATGGATTTTCACTTTTATATTAACTTTTATTGTCAAATTGCATCTTTTATATATTTATGCACATGTTGATAATTGATTGCTTATATTTTCTGTATTCATTTTAATTTTAAAGTAAGTTTTAGTCATTTTGTTTTTTTTTTTTTGAGTTTGTATATATATTGTTTGTATATTTATATTTTTTTTTTTTTTTTTGTTTGTTATTACAGAACTTAGGCTAATTGAAAATTAGAAATGTGCCCTAGCTAAAATCTAGCTGAAATAAAATTAGTTTAATTTTAAGTTATTTTATTTTGTTTCTCCAATGTTTATTTTACTAACACAAATGTTTTTTTAATGGTTCTAGTTATAGTTAACAATAATAACATCGCAAAGAATAAAATGTTTTTAATTATTTTAGTTAAAAATAATAACTAATTCTACTTTGTTAAAATTAAATTTTGAATTGAAATTCAGCATCCTGTCTGACAATCCCAGAATGCACTGCATTGTGTGCAATGAAGCTTTTTTATTGATAACAATACATATACATCTTTTTAATTGTTTGTTTATTTAGCTTCTACAATTATTTGATTCATAGTTGTTAATAAAATACAATTATTAGAGCATGTTTTACAAGAAAAAAATATTTCAGTCTTTCAACTTCCAAATTTCCTATTTATTTCAATTTTTGTTGGATTATTTGTTTGACAAGATATTGATACGTTTTACAAGAAAATACTTTTTCAGCCTTTCTACTAAATGTTGCATTTAATAATTTAATGTATGTTTATTTGTAAGATGAGGGTTTGAAACAGGCTCATGTGTCTTCGTGATCCATTTTTCCTTTCGAGGACGTCCCCAAAAGGAGGTTTAGCTATATTTAGCTAATTCAGAGGACGTTTGCAGTCGGTTTGTCCCCGAAACTCACTTGTCCATGGGGTGTTTGTGTGGTGTAGACGTGAATGACTCCATCCACCATCCTGCAGCTGTATCCGGAGTCAGGAGGCAGGTTCTTCATGTCCTGCCCCTCGTACGGGTGTGTTTCTGACACCGGCGGGTGAACGGACATGTCTGAGACAGACACACACACACACACACACACACACACACACACACACACGTCAGTGCTGGTTTGTGCTGGGTTCTGTAGCATGTCGAGGTGCACACACACACCTGAGTCGACTGGGCTGTCGTGAAGGTCCTCGTACGCGTTGATGTCCGGCGGTCTCTGGCTGAGCTCCTGCAGGGATTGTGCCGTGGTTTTACAGAAGGTCTGCAGAGACAGAGCCATGTACTTCTCTCTGATGAACAACGCCTTCACAACACACTTCGCTGCATCCACCAGATCGGTGAACGGCACCTGAACACACAAACGTTACAAAAATCAATCTATAATCAGTCAACATCAGTGAATCAGTGTATTTGTCCTGTTTTACAGCAAAAAAATATCTAAACATGCTAAAAACAACTTAAATTAGAGATCTTAGAGAAAACAATATTAAGAATTTTTAAAAAACAAAACTTGGAGAACTTAGAGAAAACTTAATATTAAGAATTTTTAAAGAACAAAGCATAGAGAGAAAATTAATACTAAGAATATTTAAAGAACTTGGAGAAAAACTTAATGTTAAGAATTGTTTTAAAGCAGAAAATTTACAAAAATGAGAGAAAACTTAACATTAAAACATTTTTTAAGAAAAAAACTTGGAGAACTTAGAGAAAACCTATTTAATATTTATAAAAAAAAAGAGCAAAACTTAGAACTTAGAGAAAACTTAATTTTAGGATTTTTTAAAGAATAAAACTTACAGAACTTAGAGAAAACTTAATATTAAGAACTGGTTAAACAACAAAACATTGAGAAAGTTGAAGAAACTTAAAGAAAACTCAACATTACCAATTTTAAAGAACAAAATTTAGAGAACTTAGAGAAAACTTATTTAATGTAAAAAAAATAATAAAATAAAAATAAAGAGCAAAACTTAGAACTTAGAAAAAACTTAATTTTAGGATTTTTCTTTAGAATAAATCTTACAGAACATAGAAAAACTTAATATTAAGAACTGGTTAAAGAACAAAACATAAAGAATTAGAAAAAACTTAGAGAAAAGTTAACATTACCAAATTTTTAAAGAACAAACTTAGAGAAAACCTAATCAATATATTTTTAATTAAAGAGCAAAACTTAGAACTTTGAGAAAACTTAATTTTAGGATTTTTTCAAAGAATAAAACTTACAGAATTTAGAGGAAACTTAATATTAAGAACTGGTTAAAGACCAAAACATAAAGAATGTAGAAAAAACTTAGAGAAAAGTTAACATTACCAAATTTTTAAAGAACAAAACTTTATTTTTTTAGAGAGAACTTTATTTTATGATTTGTTTAAAGAACAAAACTTACAGAACTTAGAGAAAAATCTTAGATACAACTTAATATTAAGAACTGTTTAAAAAGCAAAACATGGAGAATGCATTTTTAAAGAACAAAACTTAGAGAAGTTAGAGGAAAACTTTTTCTGTATAAAAATCATGCTAATACAGATTTGTTTTGTTTTATTAGTAATTTCTATAGAAGCTAAATTAAATTTTGAATTGCTGTTTAAGTTTTTCATCTAATGTTTCTGCTTCATCTAAATTTCAATGAAGGAAAATAATTTGTAATATTTTTAACTAAAAACTAAGACTAAACTGATTTTATCAAATGATTTATCAAATATTTATACACGTTAATAACTCATTGCTTAATGTTTTCAAATGAATAGTTTTTCAAATGATTTATTGATTTATCACCTCATTCAAGGATTCAAGGTTTTCTTACGCGATACTTAAATTTCTTTTAATTCTACTTCAAAATTAAAATGGAAGAATCACACCTAGCAAGAATTTTGTTGCAGCAAGTTCAAATATTACGCATTTTTATTCTGTAGGTTGCTTTTTAGTATTTTTAACATTGTGAAAAGTGCTACAAAAATACTACATGAGGTTAATTTGCACTTGTTAAAATGATTTAGCACATATACAAAGGTGCACAACCCAGATTAATAAGTGCTGTAAACCTTATTTCTCTGTTTTATTGTCATTTTTTCATGCAAACTAACTGAAGCGTGTTTCTCTGGTTCTCACCCCACACTTTTCGTCTCCAGAGATGGACACACGCTGGAAGTTTTTCTCCACCAGTGGCTCTCGCTCCATATGATGCTGGTCCACCACGTCCACATGACTGTCCTTCAGACTCCTGCAGATGGACACATGAGCTGAGAGATACAGATGGATAGAGAGACAGACAGACAGAGACGGACGGACAGCAGTGACTCACTCCAGGTCTGCTGCGCTGTCTATTTTCATGAAGTCTTGTTTCGCTCGCAGCAGAATCTCGGGTTCAAGCTTGAAGGATGTGAGGCGAAGCGGCAGATTTGAGTGAGTAACACACACACGAGAGGAGAGAGTATAAATCACTCGGATTGATTTTTCTAAAGCACTTTCATTTAAAATGCAGCAGAGGGAATCTCAAACTCTCCACCCGAGCAGAAAGAGTGTTTAAGCATCTGTAGGGGACACAAACCCAAACACACCCACACAAATGGCTGAAAAGTGGCCAAACTCTGGCCTGTTGTGTCTGTGTGCTATGTTTGTTGGGTGTTTTGGGTCAGTGTGTTCAAAGCAAAGAATTCACACAGATCACAAACAAAACGCCTGAGCAGGTGCGAAGCCATTACGATACACTCTGGGCCAAAATTTCACAAACAAATGATTTTTGTTGACTTTCAGAAACTTTAACATTTCTCAAAACATAATTTTGCCTGAATAAAAGACTTAAAATACTCTGAAATATGCTTAAAAAAAATCATTCTAACGACTCAAGGACCTTTAGGATCACAGTTGGAAGGGAAAGTTGCTGTATTTACAAGTTTATTTAACAAATTATATAAATTAGCTTATTATTAATAATAAATAATATAACCAATATTATTAATAAATATCTTTAAGATTAATAATAATCCCCTTTTATTTTTTATTTATAATGTTTTTTTTTTTTTTAAATGATGTGCTTGTGTTTCATATTTTATTCCAAAATAACAATTCACGTAATGAAACTTCAGCATATATATATAAAATAGTCTGATTGGCTTTTAGTGAGTGCAAAAAATGTGTTGCGTTACACACAGTTTTGATGTGTATTTGTGTGTGCGTGTTTTACTTGACGTCCTGACTGATCTGTCGCTCTAGACGGTGGCGTTTCTCCTCGAGCTGTTCAATGGGACTCTCTTCAGGAAACTCGTACGGAGCGCAACGCATGTCGCTGTCCGTCAGACTCCTCGCCAGCAGCTCCTGAACACGTGTTACACACCAATGCATGTTACAAACACACTCATGTTGAAGAGCACACGCACATGCGCGCTACACAAAAGTGTGTTACAATCATACGCACATGTTGTCACGTTACAAAACCATGTTACAATCATACACGTTATCACACGTGTTACAAAAGTGTTACAATCATACACACACGCGTTACAACCACACAAATGTTACAAAAGTGTGTTACAATCATACACACGTAACCATGTTACAAAAGCGTGTTGCAATCATACACATATGTGTTACAACCACACACACATTACAAACACACACGTTAGAAAAATGTGTTACAGTCATGCACACACATACGTTACAATCACATACCGTATTTTTTGGACTATAAGTCGCACCTGAGTATAAGTCGCATCAGTCCAAAAATACGTCATGACGAGGAAAAAAACATATATAAGTCGCACGGACTATAAGTCGCATTTATTTAGAACCAAGAAACAAGCGAAGAACATTACCGTCTACAGCCACGAGAGGGCGCTCTATGCTGCTCAGTGCTCCTGTAGTCTACCACTGAAAACAACTACAACTGCCCTGTTGACAAGCCTCTCCCGGCAGCGCGTTGTTCAAGCACCCAATACGGTTTCCTCCAGCTCTGGCCATACTTTCAGCCCGCGGTTAGCTTTTTTTGTTTTCGGGTTGAGTTAGAGTAACCTCTGTTTTACGCCAGTCCCTCACAAGTTTCTCACTCACTCCAAACTTTCTTTTCTGCTGCTCGATTACCGTTTTCGGCTGCATATTTTTACTACTGCAGTTTGTAATCTGCAGAAGGTATTTTTTACTTTTGGGGGCAGGCATTTGTATTTGCCATTCATTCTTTCTCAACTTTAAGTTTAAATACACACACACAGGAGCACTGACAGCATACACACGCTCCCTCTCGCGGCTGGAGACGGTAATGGTTTTCTATTTGGTTCATTGGTTCATTTTCTCCTTGGTTTCATTTCTCTCGGTTCATTTCTCTCAGTTCATGTCAAATAAATTGATAAATAAGTCGCACCTGACTATAAGTCGCAGGACCAGCCAAACTATGAAAAAAAGTGCGACTTATAGTCCGGAAAATACGGTACATGGGTTACAAAACTTACACACGTTACAAACACACACACACATGCATTACAAACAAACATGTGCATTACAATCATACATGTGCGTTATGACCACACGCACATTACAGTCACACACACACTCTGAAGAGCGAACGCACCTCTGCGATCTCCTTGTATTTGCCGTCCATGGATGTGCGCAGGTCGATGGGCAGGTGTTTGTGGGTGACTGGTGTGCCGGGCAGAGAGCGCTGGGACATCAAAGGCCTCGCGTCAGCAGAGCCACACAGATCTACACACACACACACACACACAGAGAGTTATTACAGATGATAATAATAGTGCTGTTAAAGTCAGTCACTGGTACTGGCGCTCATAGTTGTGTGTTCTCTCAAGATTTTCACCTGCTGGAAAATAAAATTAAAGAAAAAAAAAACACTGAAGGAGGGACCCGAGTCAGACTAAAGACCAGAGATCACTAAGACAATTCACACCAGACAGGAAGAAAAAAATGCATAGCAACCATCCACAACGCCCTAGCGATGCCCTAGTAACCTAGTAACGCACTAGCAATCATCTAGAACACCTCAGCAACCACACAGCAGCCAGAACAACACCCTAGCAATGCTTTAGTATCTACTGAACATTTAACAGGAGAAACTGACCGAGTAACTGGCTGGTTTTCGTCAGATTGAGGTTTAAATGGAGTAAATTACGGGGTGGATGGTTTGTTTTTGTTGGTTAAAGCACAGCGCTCACGTGCAGACGACACTCACTCATCAGTGTCACTAACAGATGCTTCACACTCACACTTCAGCGCACTAGAAACAGCTAAATCTGAGACAGAAAACAGTAATACATTGATGATGAACCACTTCAAAAACATTCCAAAAACATCTGGGGGTTTTGTCTGTAGGAAGAAAGTCAAAAACAATGTCCATACAACATTCTTCAAATATCTAAATATATGAAGAAATATACAGAAATGATGATTTAAAGTTTTTTGTTAGTCTTTATAAGTCTAAGTTCTTTTTTCTTTTATATTTCCTATCAAGTTTTGTTTCTCTCTCTATATAATATACACAGAAATATATGATAATTAAAGTCTTCATTAAACTTAATTATAAACACAGACACACATATATATGTGACCCCTGGAGCACAAAAGCAGTCATAAGTAGCTCAGGTATATTTGTAACAGTAGCCAAAAGTACAAATGATCGATTTTTCTTTTATGCCAAAAACCATTAGTATATTAAGTAAAGATCATGTTCCATGAAGATATTTTGTACATTTCCTACCGTAAATATATCAAAACTTGCATTGCTAAGGATTTTATTTGGATTTTTTTTGGGTGGATTTTATGGAGATTTTTTAGAATTTTTTTTGGATTTTTTTTTTATTTATTCTACTTTCAGATGATGTATAAATCTCAATTTCAAAAAATTTATATATATATAACACGTTTGTGTGTATATAAAAAGAGAGAGAGAGATCACAGTTATTAAAAAATGTATGTAGAAAAAATTATATTAGAAAAAAATATGTAGAGAGAGAGAGTTATAAAATTGACATTGAAACTGAAAATTGTAATTTTCCTGTTGAAACACTGAAGAGTTTGACTCTAATCATGTGACTTTAAGGTGATCATTCCACAACATTCCATTTAAAACAGCTCAGTCCAGTGGAAATACACTCACAAACACAGAGAGCCGCATGCAGAGCTGAAAGGCTCGTGTGTAACGTGTGCGGTACCTAGAGTAGCCTGATCTCTGCTGGGATGCTCAGGATAACAAGCACTTCCTGTCCAGCTATGTGTGCGTGTGTCTGTGTGTCTGTGTATCGATTCTCTCTAATCTTTTTTGTTGTGTGTCTGGGGTTCTCTGGTTCTTTGGTTTTTGGCTCGTTGCAGGTTGAAGATGGGATGCACCACTTTGTGCTTAAACCCAACTGCGTTTCCAGTGGAAAAACCAACATGAACACCTCTCTCTCTCTCTCTCTCTCTGTGTGGCTGCGTCCCAATGCAGCACTAGCGTACTGTGCAGTACATACTCTGTAGTGTGTACTTGTGCACAAGCAGTGCGCTTCACTGTAGTCACGTGACCTCATTATGTTGAATTTTATTGGAGGAAAAGAGAAATGAAGCGCTCAGTAAGGCAGCTGTAGCCCCGCCTCTCAGTCGAACAAGCCAATCGCGTGTCTGTTTACTCCAGAGCGCACACCAGCCTGAAAAATAGTTTTATTTTTGTGTATATGTATATTTTTTTTTACATACAAGTATTATTATTTTATGACTATTTTTTCTGTTTGTTTTATTATTGTGGCAATTATTAGCCCCGCCTCCATCAAACGAGCCAATCACACGTCTCTTTACTAAAAAATGCACATTAGCCGATCTAACCTAAAAAACAAACAAAAGTTGTATTTGTGTGATTTGTGTTTTGGGTTTATTTTTGGTGTTTTTGTTGTGAGATTTTTGTCAGATTGAATTTAAACATAGCGTGACGGGTTTTTTTGTGCGTGTTTTTTTTAATGCGCATCTAAAAAATGATTCGCTGACGTTTGTCAATATTTTCTTTAATATTATCTCTATAAGTAGTGTTTATTAGTATGCATAATGGTTACTTTTAAAATTTCTATTGACATTATTTTGACGCGGCGTTTTGTTGCACATCTAGAATAGGTTTTTTTGTTTGTTTGTTTTTTTCACTAAAGATTGCTGAAGTCATATTAATGCGATAAAATTTGGTCATTTCTGGGGAAATTGTCTTCATATTCAAATATAATATGGCCTCTGAATGAATGGACATGCCTTATTTAATTCAGAAATATCACCTTCAACTTACAATTTATGGTTCTTTTACATTTTTAAGCCAATTGTGTGTGTTTGTTTTTCTTCTAGTTTCTGCACAACCAATCCCAACTTGATGATTTTATATTTTTATTCTGTTTCAGATAAGCCCCGCCCCTGAATAACTGTGATTGGCTGTTCTATTTCAGTCTTTTACTGTGTATGCAGGCGGTTATTGAGCAGAATAAGCTGTGAAGTGAAATAAAACACACACACAGACTGAAGTTAACTCACGTAATTGTCTGTAACCCAGTGTCTAGACCAAAGTTCATATTTAGAAGCTGAACACACACACTGTGCCACTAATGAGAGATCTGTGTTCATTCTGTGTGTGTGTGTTTGTTTCAGAGTCTTAAAGGCGCTGCAGGAGACTCATTTGTTGGTGTCATAATGTGAGGGTGAGTGTGTGTGATATGAACTGATCTCTGTTATTAACTGTCCTTTAAACTCTCTACCCCTGAGCTTGATAGACTACGACACACACACACACACACACACACACACACACACACACACACACACGCGTCCAGCAGATAGAGCTCTACAACAGAAATACACAATGGTTTGTTGTGTAATAATAATAAATGTTATATGTAAAGTCCAGTACAGGTCAGCTAATATATAACAACAAAAAAATTTAGATTAAAAAAAATATATATATATATATATATATAATTGTTATGCTTACATTTTTTTTTAATTAGAAGTTGTAAGTATAATTACATTAGTATGTATTTATTATATATAATATAATTATTTATTTACAATTATATTAGTATGCATTTATTATTTTTAGTAAAATTACTAGTATTTATGATGTGAGGTTGTTTTTTTAATCTAAATGGTTGCAAATAGATTTTCATCTGTGTTTTGGCTTAAAATATAATGTTTCTCACTCATTTTTCTTCTACATTTTTTAAAATCTTTTGTTTTTTTCCTGTGTGATCATTCACTAAGACATATTCTAGACTCATATATTGTTGTGCAATTAACCGAATTTTCTTGTAATCGTTGCGTTCTCGTCTCTTTCGGATAAACCAGAAGGTTGCAGGCTCAATCTCAGGTAAACCGGACTGTGTGAGCTCTCACGCCTGGACGAACACTTTCCCACAATCCCACATTCCTGCACTTTTTTATTATTTTGTTGATTTGTTGAGGAAGAAAACAAAAATGGTTGGATGGTGATTGATGTTGGTCGTTTCTGTTCTGAGATCCGACTGAAACACTGACCATTACTAATTCACGTGTGTTTGACCAGTGCAACGGAGATTAGTAAATACATTTAAAATCATTTAAAAAGAATTTAATAAAAAACAGTTAAAATATATTTAAATAAAAAATATTATTTAATAAATATTTTCAAATATTTCTTTTAATATGGCATCCCTTTTGCGGAGTAAAAAAGCACTCAAAAAGAAGACAAACTCCAAACTGGCCTGAACTGCTTGAAGATATGGTCCCCTATCACACCCCACCCCGTCTATCTGTCAGCCCTTCTGTCTCCCCGCTGCGGCGGGACTCACCCGGGCTGGGCCGGCTGGGTAAGCTGCCTCTTTTGCAGGGTTTAGCTTTGCTTTTGCTCTGCGCCGGAGCTGCACTGGAGTCCGACATGCTGCCGACCGTCTGTCTGTACACGGGACGAATGAGAGAGAGAGAGTGAGAGAGAGAGAGAGAGAGAGAGACACGGGACGAGCGCTAGGAGACTCTCTTATCAGAGCAGAAAGATATGCACAGGGGGCGGGGCTTGGGGATCTCTTAGCGCAGTAGTGGAGGCGGAGCCACTCCCTTCATACATCAGCAGAGGGGAGGGGCTTAGGATTCCCCCACAACAAGCTCAGCCTCATTTTGATACGTTGCTGTAGCAACCATGCAGTAAGAATGACATCACTGAGAGAGAGGCATGCTAGCATACTGTTTCTGCAGTGTGCACGGGTTTCTGAAATGAACTGAGTTTTGTTCAGATTAAAATCAATTTTTTAAAAAAGAAAAAATTAATAAATACAATAAATTGTGATTTAAAATTATTTTTTGTGTAATTAATTAAATTAATTTTAAAATTTATGTTATTTTATTGTTTAATTTGATGAGAAAATGTAAAAAAAAAAAGTGCATTAAAATTTTTTAGTGTAAATAAAAATACCTAACATAAATACATGCATACATAAATACATCAAATTAATTGAAGTGTTTTGTTCAGTTTAAGAGCAAACCTTAAAAAAAGCACAAATTTAAATAATATAAATTAATTGTGCATATAAAATTAAAAAAAAAAATTACAAAGAATAAAAAAAGATAATAATTAAAATTAAAATTAATTACACAAATGATCTATTTGTAATTTTGACAAAATGTCCAGTGGGGGGATAATGTATGCCACAATGCAATGTGCTCAGCAAATTAACTGATTATTTAATCATATTTCTTCACTCATGATTTGATCGAACTTACAAAAAATATATATATATATATATGTTCTCAATGGCTTGCTAGCATACTATTTCAAAAATGAACTGTGTTGTGCTCAGTTTAAAAGCAGAAAATAAAAGTGCATTATAAAGAAAAAAAGCGATTTATAAATAAACAGACAAAATATAAAAAACGCGATTTTTTTTTTCAAAGCATACTTTTATATTGTAGTATGCAAACAGAATGGAGTATGCATCACGCTCAGCACAACACAGCCAACACAATAATGACGTAAGAAGTGCGTCAGACTCTGATAGCGGGAGCTCTGTTAAAGAGGAAGCGATAGTCAGAGCTGCTGCTAAACCCAGAACTTTGACCTGGTTAAACATTCACCTGATCAGAGTTCAGCTCTGATCTGATATGACCACGAATTATGTAAAAAAAAAAAAAAATACTGGTAACGTTACTTAAGAAATTATTAACGTGAATGCAGTCATGTTAAAAGTGTCAAACAATGAAAACATCAATTACAGATTCGCAGATGAACCTGAGTCGATAGTATCAGAAACCGTGTATTACAGTGTAATGTTGTGTGTATTATGGCACTATTGTTTCTTAAGTGTAACAGTTTGGATATATATAAGATGCACGTGTTAATGTTTTTTGTATGGTTGTTTGTGATTAGTTGCTTTTATAATGTTTTGTGTTGTTGTTAAATTTTTTTTTTGTTTTTTACTGGATCGTCATGTCTGATCCGATTTGACCCGAACTCAGATGCTGAAGAAAAGATGATGATAATTAATAACAGTAACAGCCTAATAGGTAGTTTCGGTGTTTAATATCAGATGACTGCTGAGGTTCTTCCGTTAATCCAGATTGCGGAGTCTCGTTAATAAAGTCGGAGTGGATTCGGACCCCTCAAGTTTTTCAGGAACTTTGATAAAAAATAAAAAGAATTCTTCGAAAAATGGAGTCGCGCTTAAAGGGGCCGCGGCACATTTACACGCGGACCGATCGGAACGCGATTTAAACGGAATGTGATTAGATAAGAACTATCGCTGGTGTACAGCCACGTCAGAGTTATTTTAAAACAAGAAATCAATAGATAACGTGTATAAGCTGAATCAGAGGTCTGTTTTAAGAGTGAAAGTAGATGGTGTCTGGGCTTGGTTCCATTCCACTCAGCACCAGCAGGAGGCGCTGTTCAGTTTCTGTACCTTTTCAAAGTACTTCATTGCTGTTTTCCATTATTTTATTTCAACATTTCGAATCTAAACCATCAATACACACAAAAAGAGGGCGATATGTATAGTTCTTTATACGTTTTCTTATATTAAATTACACTACCAGTCAAAACATCATTACTCAAGTCTTCAGTATCACATGATCCTTCAGAAATCATTCTACAATGCTGATTTGCTGCTCAAGAAGCATTTATTATTATGTTGAAAACAGCTGAGTAGATTTTTTTCAGGATTCGCAGATGAATAGAAAGTTCAGAAGAACAGCATTTATCTGAAATAGAAATCTTTTGTAACATTATAAATGCCTTTATCATCACCTTTGATCAATTTAAAGCATCCTTGCCAAATAAAAGTATTAATTTCTATAATTTCATGTCATGTTAATTGAAGTTTGTTTGTTTTTTAAATCCTTCAAATGGTTATTAGCTCCTTTTCTTAAAAAAATGTCCAGTATTGCTTGAAGCTCCAAAGCAAAGGCACCATAACTTACTTGACTTTCAGAAAACACTGATACAGGGCACTACACTTCACTCTCCAGAAAAAAAGACCAATGTAACCTCACATGTGCTTCAGTTACAGTTTCAAAGAAACTATTTTGCTCAGATTTGGCAAAATACCAAAGTCTACACAATCAAAAGCCACTAGACTAAAACATTGCTAATCAAATTTTCCCAAGTTAATCAAATGTAAATTTCTCCAAACGAACAATCACATTTACCGGTTACTGTATGTTTTCCTTAACTTTTAGTCTTGAATTTAGTTGTAACAACACAAGAAAACATTATAAATGAAATTCACTGGCACTTTTTAAGTCAAAAATGAAGCCTGCAATGGTTTTCCTCTTTGTTTTATCAGTACAGACGTGTGGTTAGATCTGGTTGATAAACAGCTGCTGCTGGATGTATGTGATCGCTGTGTGTGTCCGTAGTTTAGTGTGATAAACTAGTGCACCTGCGCTGTAATAATGCAGAATGACCCCAATATTCAAGATGTGAGGGAAAAATTCTGTTTGACTTTCCATATCTTTTATATTTTCTTCACATAACAGTTAAGCAATATCACACAAGCAAGAGTGCTGCTTTTCACAAATATCTGCACGATTGCAAATGTTACTTTGATTTCATACAACAATTCAACAATCAAGGAGTTAACATGTTTTTGCTCTATTTCACAACAAATTGTTCCAAACAAATCCACAGAAGAACCGCCGATCTCTCGGTGCGACACTTGGTACTGAATAATCCGTGTTTTCAAAAGAATCAGGTGAGTCAATGATTCAATGACTTATTCGTTTCTGAATTGGTACCGTGTTTTCCTATGTGTCAGTTTTGTTATTGATTCAATGACTTATTCGTTTCTGAATTGGTTTAATGAATGATTCAATGACTTTCCCAAAAAAGTCAATATCCTGTTGACCTTCACATCAAACGTTTATGCATTTTGTGAACTTTTTAGGCTGTAAACGGTGCTTGATTCTGTGCAAAATACTGAGTCCACCACTTTTTAACAACAGCTTCTTATGGATTATGGAAAAAACGTTTCCATGCTGGAAAGTGTTTCCTGTTTGTCTTTCTCCAGAGTTCTCATATCAAATGGACGTTGTGGATTATTTTGATGTTTTTATCAGACTCATTCTGACGGCTTGTAATTCACAGAGCATCCATTGCTTGAGACATCTGCAATGCTACATTTCTCAAATTTCCTGATGAAGACCAACAAACCCTCCTCACTGTGCGGATGATCTGAGGATGAGGGGACATTTCATCTAATTGTCATCAAAAAATGTAAGATCCAGCAAAAGCAAATGCTTGTCTGTGGGAACGGAAACTGGATGAGGTTTCAGACAGATGAATATAGTTAACGACGTCTGTGTCTCCAGATGTTTTCAGGAATTTAGGATAGACTATCGTGGAAAGTTTGAAATGTGTTTTGGCTTCAGTTGCTTCTGTTCTACCATCTAATAAACGACTGGTTTTATTAGTCAGAGAAGATGTAACATTCACTGATATTCAGATGAAAATAAATGAGTGTGATTTTACTCACTCTTTGTACATTATAATAGGCTGACTCAATTAATAGGAAGCTTAAAGTTATGTTCAAACTGAAGGACTCTCATTCTGATGGCACCCATTCACTGCAGAGCAGTGTAATTATGTTGTTAAGGGTTTTTTTTTTTTTTTTTATGGTAATGTATGTTTTTATTGTTTCTATTTTCTTCAGATAAGGCACACAGATCTTGACCTCTGTTTATTTGCCATATGTATTTGCTTACGGCGTTTTTATCAATTTAGTTTTCTGGGTTTGGGGTTCAAGTGCGTGTTTTTTTTATTTTGTTTTTTATAGCGCCTCCTGAAGGAATACAAGCGAAGTATATATTATTGAGTTCAGCAAGCGCCACATATAAAGCTTTACATTATGTTAAACGTAATTTGTAAATGTTTACAGACTACTCTTCTCATAAACATTCACTGTAGTAAAGAGTTAATGTCATTCACTGAATGTATTGGACCAGCTTGGTTTGTGAGTCCAAGTCAAAACCTCTCATCTGTTAGTCTGACAAACAGCTTTCGGGCGTTAGCGTCTTTTATTAGATGATTGCGGTCAGTGTGTGTGTCAGCAGGCTTAATTTTCTCTCCTGCTTATATGAGCCAAACAAAACATCATATGGAAATATCAGGGAACAATTTTCTACACAGTTATAGCAGGTGATCTGTTTCTGATCCGTGAAGCCATTAGAGAAAACAAGTCTGAGAAGAGAAACAATTGAGACAATTAATAAGAAATGAACAGACCAGAGCCAAACACTCTCAGGAACTCATGATGAAACCACCGCTTTAACACTTTTAACATTTTTTAGTTCTGTCATTAACATTCTGTTGAAAATGACACCAATGATCTACAGGAAGCTGTGGCCTACTCTAGCTCAGAAGAGCTGGGCGGTCGCACACATCAACACTGAATAAATAGGAAGTTATTTAACCGATGGTGCAGTTTCACATCACTTTACTACAGATCAGACTCACATCAGCTAAAGAGTTTGTCTCTTCATATCTGAAGACTGAAAGGGTTGAAGATGTTTGACAGATTTTGGTTCTGTTTGTGTTTGTGGCGTCTGGTTGGTGAGTTTGAAATGTGTTTTTAAATGTTTGTTTTTTTCTAAATATACTTTATGTAAAATCACTGGAGCTCAAACTGTTTTAGTTTCAGCCTAGTTTCAGTTGTGGTTTTTTTTTTGTGTGATGTTGTGGAGCTCAAAGCTAATGTGTTTTTTGTGTGTGGTTTTATTGGGAATCACCACAAAGATGCAGTTAATAATCAGTTTTGTTTGGATATTAATTTCAAAATGTAAATTTCAAAGTGTCTACTTCAGTAGACCATCATAAAGTTATTTTAAAGTCTTAATCTGACTGTTTCTGTTTGTTCTTCAGGTGTGTTTGCTGATTCAGATGCAGTGAAGTCAGTGTCAGTGCTGGAGGGAGATTCATTCTCTCTACAGACTAACACTGAACTACAGACAGAGGATCTGATAATATGGACATTTGGACATCCAGAGACTCGTATCGCTCTAATCATTAAAGAGGCTGGAAGATTCTCCACATATGATGGTCCTGATGGGAGATTCAGAGACAGACTGAAGGTGGATCATCAGACTGGATCTCTGACCATCACAAACACCAGAACCACAGACTCTGGACTTTATCAAGTAATCCTCATCAGGAGAAAGATCACATACAGTTTCAATGTTACTGTCTTTGGTGAGTCACAATTACAGTGTCATCTGTGCTGCTAGTCTTCATAACAATTATAAACAAATAATTAAACAACCTAGTCATTTAATATCACATACACATTTATTGACAGATCTTCAGCCGACTCTTTTCGTCTCATCTGATTGACAGATAAACCTTGCACTCTTATTTCAGAGTTTCTGTCCTTAATGGGGGAAGTCGTGGCCTAGTGGTTAGAGTTTGACTCCTAACCCTAAGGTTGTGGGTTTGAGTCTCGGGCCAGCAATACCACGACTGAGGTGCCCTTGAGCAAGGCACCGAACCCCCAACTGCTCCCTGAGTGCCGCAGCATAAATGATACCCACTGCTCCGGGTGTGTGTTCACGGTGTGTGTGTGTGTTCACTGCTGTGTGTGTGCACTTTGGATGGGTTAAATGCAGAGCATAAATTCTGAGTATGGGTCACCATACTTGGCTGTGTGTCACTTTCACTTCACTTCATTTAATGTTGTAGTTAATTCAGCAAAGAAAAGATTGCATCAAGTTAAAAAGGACAAACTTCCTCATTCAACTGAGCTGTGCACATGTACTTTATCAAATACATATAGTCTATTTTCTTTTTTTGTTCAATCCATGCAATAAATGCATGTCCTCAATGAATGAATGTATTTGCTCAAGTCAGTGGTGTGGCACATTTCAGATGCAGCCAAAATTACAATTTTGGGGGTTTGGGAAAATAATTAATCAATTAATAATTACTAAAAATCTTCATTAAACACTGACAGACTTATTTTCTCAGGTTTTCCAGCTCGTCTGCCTGTTCCTGTCTTCAGCAGAATCTTTTCTTCATCATCATCACAGCAGAATTGTTCACTGCTGTGTTCAGCTGTGAATGTGGGTCATGTGACTCTCTCCTGGTACAAAGGAAACAGTTTATTGTCCAGCATCAGTGTGTCTGATCTCAGCATCAGTCTCTCTCTACCTCTGGAGGTGGAATATCAGGATAAAAACACCTACAGCTGTGTGCTCAACAATCCCATCAGCAACCAGACTCAACATCTGGACATCGCTCAACTCTGTCCAGTGGTGGACTTAACCAATAAGCGAGGTAAGTGGCTGCTTAGGGCCCTGGGGAATTAGGGGGCCCCTTCTGATTGGCGAAATGTATTTGGCGAACGCTCCAGTGTATATTTGTGTTCTGGAGCACTTTTTTGCACATTTTCTAGGTTGTATAACCCTGTCTCTCTTTCTCAGAACAGAAATATTCACCTCAGTGAAGAAAGTGTTTCATGTCATGATTTTATTTGTCTTGATGTTTCACAATCGAACAAATGCGATGACTAGAGATTTTAAATTTTTTTAAATAATGACTTCTTTTGTAATCTGAAAAAAAATAAGGTAGCCTAATATGGCTTTAGTTTTAGAACCGCATCAGGTTGACTAATTATTTACTGAAGTTGTGAGGGGGTAAATAAACTATTGTGTTAGGGCCCCATACCTGAAATTTGCTTATAGGGCCCCCAAATCGTGAGGTCCGCCCCTGAATCTGTCACACATGTTCAGGTACGGAAGCGCTGATACTAGTGTTTATTATGTGGCTTTGTGGAAAACTCAACTCTGATTGGTCATTTGCTTGATTCAAGTTTTTCCTCATATCCGTTGTCGTCCACAGCAATTTCAGACCGCATATTCGGTTTAGGCGTGGACTCTTGCGCTCTCTTGATTCATACAAATGCATCTGGCACCATCATGTGTCTCAGTTATTTACCTTTTCGGCATGACATGCCATTTTTTTAATTTTCTGGTTAACCAACTGAGCCAATAAGCCCCCCACCAAATGTGCAGAATCTTACACATTTCTGAAGCACTTTTTTGTAAATTGTTTTTTAAACTTTTTAAAATCCTAAAAATGTATTTTGTTTTAATGTTTAAATTAAACTTTGAATAACGGATATTAATGCACTGCTTTAATTGAAGCATGCACACTCACTCACTCTCTCTCTCTCTTGCACACAAATGATTCCCAGTTGAAGTTTAATTTAATCGATTGCTTAATTTTTCTTTAATGTTATTTTCTAATATTTTATATTTATGTTTTATGTATGTTTTTCCCCTATGTGTTTGTTTATTTTGATTGAAGAAGGAAAAAAAATGTTAATTTGTTAAAGGGATACTCCACCCCGAAATGACAATGTTGTCATTAATCACTTACCCGCATGTCGTTCCAAACCCGTAAAAGCTTTGTTGGTCTTCGAAACACAATTTAAGATATTTTGGATGAAAACAGGGAGGCTTGAGACTGTCCCATAGACTGCCAAATAAATAACAGTGTCAAGGTTCATAAAAGTATGAAAGACATCGTCAGAATAGTCTTTTACATCAACGAAAGCTGGTGTACAGATGTAACAGTGCTAAAGAAGATGTGCTGTCCCAATCAGGAAGCACTTTTCATTAATTGTAAGCCTTTCTACTCGCCGCGGGAGTTTCACTCATTCATTCTCATAAGTGTTTACATTCCTCCGCAAGTGCATGTGAGCCTGGCTTTACAGAAACTCGCTGATCAGATCACAGTGACAGAACACCTGGACTCTGTTTTAATCATTCTTGGGGACTTTAATAAAGTAAATCTCTCCTGTGAACTGCCAAAATACAGACAGCACATCACATGTTCCACCAGAGACAGTAAAATATTGGATCACTGTTACACCACATTAGCTGTGTTTCCACTGTCGGGCCAAAAGCGGGCGTGCTAGTGTGTGCCAGGGCCAGTCACGTTTCCACTGTCACTTCTGGTGCTTGATCGTGCCTCGTCGGTGCTTTCTCTGGGCCAATGGCCCGGTTTTTTTGGCCCGACGAAGACCTTGGGCTAAAGAGGGCCAGCTGGGGCTAGAGGAGTGTTTATGAACAAAGGCGGAGTTTCTCCGCGTCTGGAGAGCGTCAGCGCAGCGGATCATTTCATAAAGCTACAGCTATAACACCAGCATTAAACACTTTTTAAAATAAGTTGAGCTCAGAACTCACTTTCAGTCAGCAGCAAGTGTTTGAAATAACTTGATCCGATGTGGATTATAATCACCATATGAGGCAGAAATATTTATAAGCGATGTAAAAGACTATGCACGCTAGGCATTAAAGTTACCATAGTAAACATGGTAAATGTGACCGCTTGAAGAAATCAGACGTCAGCTTCTTATTCTCTATCACAATTGTGTATTTATTTAGTAGCCTAACATATTTTATCTGTCATAAGTCTCGTCTCGAGATTTTAGCTCCGCGTAGTCTATGTCATAAAAATATAATAATGGTTTTTGTTCGGGAGCTTTTATAAAAATATAGAAATTATCATTCTTTCTAAATGTGATATATAGGCTACTGTGAATACAAATGAACAAAAACAGACTCGACTGAATAAGCAGGCTGTTCATAACGCTTTACTTCTGTGTGACTAATTTTCAATCCTGATAAATGTTTATGATCAATGTATCACTTATTATAGTAAAACATAGATGCTTTTGTATTTAAATATTTAACAAAGCATGCAAACAATCGGCCGCTTTTATCATGTTCGTTTTGTGATCGCGCTAGTTCCCGTGACTTATTTCTCATTAGTTTTCTGATAAATCCTCTTTCTTGGTGAAATGATGGGGTTGTGTGACGTTGTTCCTGAGAGGCGTGTAAAGGGCGGGTTTTAGTGATGTGCAACGGAGCTTCTGGCACGACGGTGGAAACGCAGTGCTATTTTGGCCTTGTGCTACAGGCCCGAGGC